>NC_091466.1:38490236-38620236 GCF_027789765.1 Dendropsophus ebraccatus
GGGTGGGGGGAAGAGGGGGCATCTATGAGGGTGGGGGGGAAGAGGGGGGCATCTATGAGGGTGGGGGGAAGAGGGGGGCATCTATGAGGGTGGGGGGAAGGAGGGGGGCATCTATGAGGGTAGGGGGAAAGAGGGGGCATCTATGAGGGTGGGGGGAAGAGGGGGCATCTATGAGGATGGGGGGAAGAGGGGGCCATCTATGAGGGTGGGGGGGAAAGAGGGACCATCTATAAGGGAGGGGGGAAGGGGACCATCTATAAGGGAGGGGGAAGGGGACCATCTATAAGGGAGGGTGGGGGGAGAGGGGGCCATCTATAAGGAAGGGTGGGGGGAGAGGGGGCCATCTATAAGGGAGGGTGGGGGGAGAGGGGGGCCATCCATAAGGGTGGGTGAGGAGAGAGGGGGCCATCTATAAGGGAGGGGGTAGAGGGGGCCATCTATAAGGAGGGGGAGAGGAGGCCATCTATAAGGGAGAGTGGGGGGAGAGGGAGGGGCATCTGTAAGGGAGGGTGGGGGGAGAGGGGGCCATCTATAAGGGAGGGTGGGGGGAAAGGGGGCCATCTATAAGGAGGGGGAAGAGGAGGCCATCTATAAGGGAGGGGGTAGAGGAGGCCATCTATAAGGAGGGGGGAGAGGAGGCCATCTATAAGGGAGGGGGTAGAGGAGGCCATCTATATGGAGGGGGGAGAGGAGGCCATCTATAAGGGAGGGTGGGGGAGAGGGGGCCATCTATAAGGAGGGCAACATGGGGGGAGAGGGGCCATCTATTTGGGGGGGGCAACATAGGGGGAGAGGGAATACACAGAGGGGGGCATATATTATTAGGGGGTTACATAGAGTCAGGGCTACCCACTAAATGAGGGTGTAAAGGGGACAGTACAAATGTGCAGTGTGTATAGAGATAAGGATGGTGCCAGAGTGAGGAGTCTAATATGCCTGTCTGGCAGATTCTGTGGATTCGTGGCTCGGGGAAGTTCTCATAATGGCCCAGGACGGATGGAGAAGATGAAAAGGAAAGAACTCCGATCAGAAAAGACTTCCCCTGTGAGTCACCTGATATAACTGCACTGTAATGTATATGGTGTATAGAACCTGTGTAGAGCTGGGGCCACCTCTATATGACTGGATGAGGTGATTTAGTATACTGGATTTGGTCAGTAACAATATGGTGGTGATGGTTGTGGTGTGGCAGTAATGTTTCCTTCCTATATACTGGTATTACTGGTAATATTGGTCTCAGTATACAGGATTTGGTCGGTAACAGTATGGCGGTAATATGTACGGTCATAATACTTTCTCTTCCAATATGCTGGTGTTATTGGTAATATCTGTCTTGGTGTATATATATATATATATATATATATATATATATATATATATATATACACACACACACACACACACACCAATAGCATCACTTGGTCGTGAAAGGAGGGGGGGGCAAGTTGGCCTCTCTCACCAGGGCCCAGGAGACATCAGCTACGCCCCTGGGTCCAGGGGTGTCCCGGGGATTCCCAGGCAGCACAGGTGACAGGCTCGGAGTGGCTTGGCGTCCGCCGGGGGCCAGGGTAAGTACTTCTGGCGCAGGGACTTCAAGCACTAACAAGCGCTCCTGTGTACAGGCTAGGGGCGGCTGCTGAGCTCACTGGTACCGGTGCTTCTGGGGATGCTGCCCCCCCTTGCCACCGTATTGCTGTCCCGGCAGCACAGGTACCGGTGAGCTCAGCGTCCGCCCCCAGCCTGTACTTCCAGCACAGGAGCACTTGTTAGAGATGCACCCTGCGCCGGAAGTACTTGCCCCGGCGGACACTGAGCCACTCTGAGCCCGACACCTGTGCTGCCTGGGAATCCCCAGGACGCTTCCCCGGGAGAAGAGCAGAAGACAGCCGATGGGGGAGTTAGGGGAATTGTGTTTTTTTTTTATTTTCTATCTGCTTTGCAAAGGGGGATAATACAGGGTGGGGCCATCTATGGGGTATATACAGGGGGCCATCTATGAGGGATATACAGGGGGGCAAAGTGCCTAGGGCAGCATGAACTCTAAATACAGGCCTGGGTGAAACACAGAAAAACCACTGAAGCGAGGACTATTGGTAATAACATTACATTACAAAGTCATATATCTTGAGGTGATAGTCTAATTTAAATACATTTTTCTTTTTCTGGAATATGCCTTTAAAGGGAATCTGTCAGCTGCAAGGCCCTACCTAAGGTGCTGACAGTGTGCTGTAGCTGGCATTCCCCTAGTGAGCATGGTGCCTTTTGGTAATTTTATGTGTATTGGATTATGTATTATCTCACATCTCCTACTGTACTGAAGTGTCAAAGAGGAGTTGTTTGTGCCACGCTCTAGCACACCTCATCACTCCTTCCTCCTCCCTCTTTTTCATGAATAATCAATGCTACCCGGTCTCCTGCTCACTCAGCTGTCAGCCAGTGCTGATTGCAGATTAGTCCTCTATAGGAAGGTTATGTCTGAAATAAACATTTAGATATAGTTGAGTCTCTCTCCCAAAATGTGTTGGAGCAGTGGTCTAGGGCAGGGTTTCTCAACCTGCGGTACGCGTACCACAGGGGGTACATACCACAGGTTGAGGGGGTATGCAGGAGGTTGGGCTGTCTTACTATCCTCCTGCACTGATGAACCTCCGACACACGCACACTAAATTCCTGCAACTTGCCTGCAGCCTCATGAAGAAGGTCAGAGGATATCAGTGCCGGAGACAATAAAGTTAAAGACCAGAGCGCAGGACATTTGTACATTATCAGCTCCTGTACTGATAACCTCTGACCTCCATTCTCAAGCTGTCGGCAAGTTGCGGGACTTCAGTGTGCGCGCAGGGGCGTAGCTAAAGGCTGATGGGCCCTGGTGCAAAATGTTAGCTTGGGGCCCCCCATCTTACCCGATCAGGCAAAGTCATAACTAACGTTATATCCAATTACTCTAATGTGCCACCATGTTCTAATGCCCTGTCACTGCCTCCACCTCATGTACTGCACTACTGCCCCCTATAATTAATGGACTGTACTGTGCCATTCTCTAATCATTGTATTCCAATCTTTGACTCTCCAGCTGAAAAACTACAACTCTCATCATGAACTGCCAGTTGGAAACGATGGGGGTTGTAGTGCTGCAACCTGAAGAGCCACATGCTGCAAAACTACAACTCCCATAATAAACTGTCAGCAGGGCACGATGAAGTTTGAACTTCTGCAACCTGGAGAAGTCACCTGATATCACCTGCAGTTCTATGTAACACCACAGATAACAGTGATATGCCTCTGAGTACAGATAATGTAGTAGTCACCTGCAGTCCTATGTAAGACCACAGATAACACAGTGATATCCCTCTGAGTACAGATAATGTAGTAGTCACCTGCAGTCCTATGTAACACCACATAACACAGTGATATCTCTGAGTACAGATCATGTAGTAGATTTCACCTGCAGTCCTATGTAACAGCACAGATAACACAGTGATATCTCTGAGTACAGATCATGTAGTAGATGTCCCCTGCAGTCCTATGTAACAGCACAGATAACACAGTGATATCCCTCTGAGTACAGATAATGTAGTAGTCACCTGCAGTCCTATGTAACAGCACAGATAACACAGTGATATCTCTGAGTACAGATCATGTAGTAGATGTCCCCTGCAGTCCTATGTAACACCACAGATAACACAGTGATATGCCTCTGAGTACAGATAATGTAGATGTCACCTGCAGTCCTATGTAACACCACAGATAACACAGTGATATCTCTAAGTACAGATAATGTAGATGTCACCTGCAGTCCTATGTAACACCACAGATAACACAGTGATATCTCTGAGTACAGATAATGCAGTAGCTGTCACCTTGGGGCACTCCTACTAAATGATGTTCTACAAAATAAGAAAAGTGTCATACAGGGACTCACAGGTGACGTCTTCTTTGATCTGAGGCGTCACTTTCCCTTTTCCTCTCCATCCGGCCCAGACCTCCATGCTGATTCCTTCCAGATACGTTTCATCTTTTCAGAACCTGCGAGACAAACAATTTAGGCTCCGCACATTTCTAGCAACTTTCTTTCCTTTCTCCCTCCTGTAGGCTCCCAAAGTAACTGCGCTGTGTGAGGTGCCCCCTGTATGTAGGATGCCCTGCTGTGCCCGCATGAGCTAATAATGCCCCCAGAGGTGCCCCCATGAGCTAATAATGGCCCCAGAGATGCCCCCATGAGCTAATAATGCCCCCAGAGGTGCCACCATGAACTAATAATGCCCCCAGAGGTGCCCCCATATACTAATCATGCCCCCAGAGGTGCCCCCATGAACTAATAATGCCCCCTGCTGTGCCCCCATGAAATAATAATGCCCCCTGCTGTGCCCCCATGAACTAATAATGCCCCCAGAGGTGCCCCCATATACTAATAATGCCCCCAGAGGTGCCCCCATATACTAATAATGCCCCCAGAGGTGCCCTCATAAGCTAATAATGCCCCCAGAGGTGCCCCATATACTAATAATGCCCCCATGAGCTAGTAATGCCCCCAGAGGTGCCCCCATATACTAATAATGCCCCCAGAGGTGCCCCCCATGAACTAATAATGCCCCCAGAGGTGCCCCCATATACTAATAATGCCCCCAGAGGTACACCCATGAGCTAATAATGCCCCTAGAGGTTTCCCCCATATGCTAATAATGCCCTCAGAGGTGCCCCCATGAGCTAATAATGCCCCCATGAACTAATAATGCCCCCAGAGGGGCCCCAATATACTAATAATGCCCCCAGAGGTTCCCCCATATGCTAATAATGCCCCCAGAGGTGCCCCCATGAGCTAATAATGCCCCAAGAGGTGCCCCCATATACTAATAATGCCCCCAGAGGTGCCCCCATATACTAATAATGCCCCCAGAGGTGCCCCCATATACTAATAATGCCCCCAGAGGTGCCCCCCATGAAATAATAATGCCCCCAGAGGTGCCCCTAAAAAACAAACATCCTACTCACCTAATCCGCGCTGTGGCTGCAGGCAGCAGCTCTTCCTCCTCTTCGGGCTCCATCTTGGAAGCCGCAGGGACGGGACTTCCGGCAGGCGTGATGACGTCACATGATCACGTCTGCCGGAGAGGTCACGTCCCGGCTTCCCATAGGCTGCTGGTATGAAGTGCCGGCAGCCTATGGGAGGGAATACAGGAGGAGGACGCTGACAGGTCCTGCTCCTGTATTCTGCTCGCTTTAATCAAAGCGATCTCTGCATCCCGCGAAGCTGCACGGTCGCAGCTTCTCGGGATGCTCAGAGACAAGTGCCAAGGGGGGCCGTGCGGGCCCCCCTAGCGTAGGGGCCAGGTCGCCATGGCGACCACTGCAACCCCTATAGCTACGCCACTGTGTGCGTGTGTCAGAGGTTTAGCAGTGCAGGAGGATAGTAAGGGAGAATATCCAGGGCCATATTTACCACTAGGCACCCGTGGTCCGGTGCCTAGGGCAGCACCTTGCAGGGGGGCAGCACCACGGAGCAGGGGGACAGAAAAAACAATTTTTTTTGTTTTTTATTTTTTTTAGTTTCCCTACTCCCGTTCAGACTTGCCAGTAAATCTGGTGTCTTTTCCAGGGGGGTGGGAGGTATGGTGGTATTGGTAAGGTCTGGTATCGCCAATAGGTGCGTGAAGATGGGGCGTCTTCAGGTTTAGTGCCTAGGGCAGCAGCAGCTGTTAATACGGCCCTGAGAATATCCTGTGTTTTATCCCTTAACCCTTGTAGTGGTAGCATCCCCCACAGCAGCAGCACCCCCCCCCCCCCCCAGCCCGGAGTGCTACATGCACCCCCCAGTATACCAGCCCTGTCCCCAGTATTCTCCCCTTTCCTCCTGGGAGCCCAGCAGCCACACAAGAGGAGCTCCTCCCCCTGCAATCTGTCCTATAAGGACCTGATCAGCCTGGGCCAGGCCATAGAGAAAAGAGGCGTCTCACCCTGTCTCAGATCTAAGACTGGATGCTCTGCTCAAGAGTGTCCCCTACTTCAAGGACAGGGGGACAAATGAGGTGCTCTATGTGCTGCTTTAACACTTACACAACTACAACTCCTAGCATGCTGAGAGTTGTAGTTCTTCAACTAAACCTGATGCATCTGTATGTGTTGAAAAACTACAATTCCCAGTATGCCCTGACCACTTGCAGCTGTCAGTTCATGCTGAGAGTTGTAGTTTTGCGACCACTATTAGCAGACAACCTGCTTCATCTGTATGTGGCTCTCCAGCTGTGGAGACTACGACTCCCAGCAATCAACAACTATGTGAGTTTTAGATTTTTATACAGATGAAGCAGGGTTACTGTGGTGCAGAATTGCTGGTAGTTATAGTTTTTCCACCACTGAATAGTCATAGATTGGTAAATTAACCTGTTGGAGCTGTATGTGGCATCCCCAGCTCTATAGTACTACAACTCCCAACATGCCTTGTCCCTCATACTGCGAATTGTAGTTTTGCGGCTGGTGTATGATGTGTCATGTGACACAGTGAACCTGCTGCTTCAGCTATCGCAAAACTACAACACCCAGCCCTAGTGGGAGGTGTAAAAAAATGAATTTTTAAAATTTATTTGGGCTCATTCCTATCACCACCGCTCCTTATTCCATCCACCTTCCTTTCCCCAGGAGTGTTCTGTACAGGGGTGGGGTTTGGTTATGCTTCTGGGGAATGGAAGGAGAGAGTGGACTCACCTTATCAGGAATGTCACTGATTGGTCCAGTTGGGACCCCGACCTCCCCTAGCTCTTTCCACTAACCTTATGCTTCCTATTTAATTGCCTGCCGCTCAACCCTGGCTGCAAGTGACAATGTATCTACCTACAAGGGGACAGGTATCAGGCTACAAGTGGGGAATAGATGGCTGCATGGGGGAGGTATGTGCAGTAGCGGATTATAATAGGTCCGTTTTGGGCGGTAGCCCGGGGCCCTGAGCTCCTGAGGGGCCCATGGCCACCCAAACAGACTCATACTTTCTGTGGTTTATTATCTTCTGGCTACAGTTCTGCCACGATTTGCTGAAAATTGCTGCTTTTCTACATCAATTTTGCACAGATTAGGGAATTCTGACATTATTTACCCTGCACTATGAATACCACGTTAGTGCTGCCATAGTTACAGTCGGGGGGCCTAGGCTTGGTGAACAGCCCAGGGCCTTTGGTAAATTTAATCTGCCCCTGGGTATGTGGCTACAAGGGGACATTGGGGAAGTATAAGGCTGCAAGGGGGCATACCTGGCTAGGGGCATAACTGTCTGCAAGAGGCATATCCGACTGCAGGGGGCATACCTGGCTAGGGGCATATCCGACTAAAGGGGGCATACCTGGCTAGCAGCATATCCAGCTGCAGGGGGCATACCTGGCTAGGAGCATATCCAACTGCAGGGGGCATACCTGGCTAGTGGAATATCTGGCTGCAGGGGACATACCTGGCTAGTGGAATATCTGGCTGCAGGGGACATGCCTGGCTAGGAGTATATCCAGCTGCAGGGGGCATACCTGGCTAGACCTCTATTTCATTTCCATCAGGGAATTTGAACCAGAGAATGAACTGCTGGCAGGTCTCTAGACAGGTGAATTACCCCAAGACCAAAGCTCCAACACATTTGGGCTGTGAGATTCAACTATATAAGTGTTTTTTTCAGACCAGACATAAACTGCCTGGCTGACAGCTGACACTGGCTGACACTGGCAGAGAGCAGGAGGACGGGCAGCATTGCTTATTCATGAAGGGGGAGGAGGAAGGTGCGGAAAGGTGTGCCAAAGTGCGCCACAAACAACTCTTCTTTGCCTTTTCAGTACAGTAGGAGACGTGAGAGTGTGCATAATCAACTGCATGGAAAATTACCAACAGTCACCATGATCACTAGGGGACTGCCAGCTACAGCACCTTAGGTAGGACCCGGCAGATTCCCTTTAAGTGTGAAATTATATTATTTTTGTTTATTTCTTCTTGATCTGATTTTACCCAGTACTGTATACAGTGATCCTTCAATCTCCATTGGGCTCAAGTTACAATATTTTCAACATACAATGGCCCTTACTGGACCATTCTAACTTGAGACCAGACTCAGTATGCAATGCCACAGACAGTCAGGATTTGGGGAACACGTTAATAGCTAGACAATTGACCAATAAAAGAAGGCATCTTACTGGTCAAACCCCGGTATAACTGATTGGCTATCTGTTAGTGTCTTCCTACAGTAGAATGTGATAGTACTGCTCTTTACCTGTACCAGAATGAGCTGCTCCTTTGTGCACCAGGTGAGGATTGCTTCATTTTATTTTCTGGGACCCTGTGTGATCTGTACACGACCCTGAAAATGCTCCAGTCCTCTACATAGAAAGTTATTTACAGTTTCCATTAGCTCTTTTTGACGGTTGTATGTAAGGGCTTGCTTAATCCATTTTAGTTATCTACTTATTTAAATCTATTTTTTTCTTTCTTATTTTGGGATGACATTATGGGGGCTTAAGAACCAATTACCAGTTTTCCCCTAAAACGTTGGCCTCAAAATACAATATTTTCAACATACAATAGTTGTCCTGGAATCAATTAATATTGTAACTTGAGGAACTACTGTTTTCAACAAGGGATATCCTCTACACCTAGAGAAAAAAGTTTTTACACCAGCACTAGAGGGGATTCCTTACTGTAAGAGTGGTGCACTATTAAAGTGATCATGGTGAAGCTTTTTCCTGTGAAAAGCTTTTTCTACAGCTTTCAACAGTTCTACAGTGTCAGTGAATGAATCTACTTCTCTTTCCTCAGCAGAGACAGGGACCCCCCTCGTCCCCCTCCCTTGTCTTTTCTCTAAAGGCCCTATTCCACGGAACGATTATCGGCCGTACATAATAGAATAGGCCATAGATAATCGTCCCGTCCAATAGAAAGCAACGATCAGCTGACATCGTTCATGTCGGCTGATCGTTACCTCGTTTGTCTTTCAAACATGCTGAATCTGCTGCCATCTCTCCGCAGAATAGGAGCGGCGGCAGCAGACGCTGCTGTATGCTATGGGCTACCTGGACGATCTAGCAATCACTCGGGCAGCAAACCTTGTTTGCTCCTCACTGTTGGCCCGTGGAATAGGGCCTTAAGTGCCCAGTACTGTCAGTAAGTAAATGAGTCCTGTTATCTCCTCTTTCCTCTTTGCAGATAAGCAGTTACACAGGACCCCCTCCTCCCTCCTCCTCTCTCCTGGACCTCAGGCAGAGTCATTTGCTCTTTCCTCTGCCACTGCTGCCTGTCTCCCAGCACATTAAAGCCACTCTGTACCCACAATCTGACGCCCCAAACCACTTCTACTTTCAGATAGCTGCTTTTAATCCAAGATCTGTCCTGGGGTCCATTCGGCATTTTTTGGTGTGAAATTATATTATTTTTGTTTATTTCTTCTTGATCTGATATTACCCAGGACTGTATGCAGTGATCCTTCAATCTCCATTGGGCTCAAGTTACAATATTTTCAACATACAATGGCCCTTACTGGACCATTCTAACTTGAGACCAGACTCAGTATACAATGCTACAGACAGTCAGGATTTGGGGAACACGTTAATAGCTAGACAATTGACCAATAAAAGAAGGCATCTTACTGGTCAAACCCCAGTATAACTGATTGGCTGTCTAGTAGTGTCTTCCTACAGTAGAATGTGATAGTACTGCTCTTTACCTGTACCAGAATGAGCTGCTCCTTTGCGCACCAGGTGAGGATTGCGTCATTTTATTTTCTGGGACCCTGTGTGATCTGTACACGACCCTGAAAATGCTCCAGTCCTCTACATAGAAAGTTATTTACAGTTTCCATTAGCTCTTTTTGACGGTTGTATGTAAGGTCTTGCTTAATCCATTTTAGTTATCTACTTATTTAAATCTATTTTTTTCTTTCTTATTTTGGGATGACATTATGGGGGCTTAAGAACCAATTACCAGTTTTCCCATAAAACGTTGGCCTCAAAATACAATATTTTCAACATACAATAGTTGTCCTGGAATCAATTAATATTGTAACTTGAGGAACTACTGTTTTCAACAAGGGATATCCTCTACACCTAGAGAAAAAAGTTTTTACACCAGCACTAGAGGGGATTCCTTACTGTAAGAGTGGTGCACTATTAAAGTGATCATAGTGAAGCTTTTTCCTGTGAAAAGCTTTTTCTACAGCTTTCAACAGTTCTACAGTGTCAGTGAATGAATCTACTTCTCTTTCCTCAGCAGTTACAGGGACCCCCCTCGCCCCCCTCCCTTGTCTTTTCTCTAAAGGCCCTATTCCACGGAACGATTATTGGCCGTACATAATAGAATAGGCCATAGATAATCGTCCCGTCCAATAGAAAGCATTGTTGCCTCGTTTGTCTTTCAAACATGCTTAATCTGCTGCCATCTCTCCGCGGAACAGGAGCGGCGGCAGCAGACGCTGCTGTATGCTATGGGCTACCTCAGGGGTGGGGAACCTCCGGCCCGCGGGCCGCATCCGGCCCCTGACACCTCCGGATGTGGCTCCCCTGTGACATGCGCCGCTCTGGAGGAGAAGGAGCCGACACACACGGCATCCTCCTGTGTCTGTGACAGCTGCCAGGAGGATGCTGTGAGTGCCGGCTCCTTCCCCTCAGAGCGGTGCACATCTTCTGACTCCTGCCCTCCTGTGACGTGCGCCGCGCTGGTGAGGCAAGAGCTGGCACAGACACAGGAAGATGTGTCTCTGTGCCTCACCAGCGCGGCGCACATCTTCTGACTCCTGCGGGCCGCGCGCGATGACGTCATTTCATCGCGCGCCGCCTGCAGGAGAAGACCGGCACAGAAGAGAGGAGGGAGAAGAGGACCTGGACAGCGTGGGAGCGGAGGAAAGGTGAGTGGGATGTTTATTTTTTTCATTTGGGGCAGACACTGGGGGTTAACTAGGCTACCAGGGACATGACTGAGGAGTTAACTAGGCCACCAGGGACATGACTGAGGAGTTAACTAGGCCACCAGCGACATGACTGAGGAGTTAACTAGGCCACCAGCGACATGACTGAGGAGTTAACTAGGCCACCAGGGACATGACTGAGGAGTTAACTAGGCTACCAGGGACATGACTGGGGGGGTTAACTAGGCCACGAGGGACATGACTGAGGAGTTAACTAGGCTACCAGGGACATGACTGAGGGGTTAACTAGGCCACCAGGGACATGAATGAGGAGTTAACTAGGCTACCAGGGACATGACTGAGGAGTTAACTAGGCTACCAGGGACATGACTGAGGGGTTAACTAGGCCACCAGGGACATGACTGGGGGGTTAACTAGGCTACCAGGGGCATCACTAAGGATTCAAATCAGGTACAAGGGGCATCACAGAGGGTTAACTACAATAGCAGGGGCATTAGGGGAACAATACTTTGCCTTGTTCGGGTGCTGCAAACCCACGCTACTAACTGCCGCGCACGGTATAACATTGAGTGCGGCCCTCGAATGATTTTATTAAGGCCCGACCGGCCCTCGACATGGAAAAGGTTCCCCACCCCTGGGCTACCTGGACGATCTAGCAATCACTCGGGCAGCAAACCTTGTTTGCTCCTCACTGTTGGCCTGTGGGATAGGGCCTTAAGTGCCCAGTACTGTCAGTAAGTAAATGAGTCCTGTTATCTCCTCTTTCCTCTTTGCAGATAAGCAGTTACACAGGACCCCCTCCTCCCTCCTCCTCTCTCCTGGAGCTCAGGCAGAGTCATTTGCTCTTTCCTCTGCCACTGCTGCCTGTCTCCCAGCACATTAAAGCCACTCTGTACCCACAATCTGACGCCCCAAACCACTTCTACCTTCAGATAGCTGCTTTTAATCCAAGATCTGTCCTGGGGTCCGTTCGACAGGGGATGCAGTTATTGTCATAAAAACAACTTTTAATCCGGCAGCGCTGTGTCTAACGGCCGGGGCTTACATTTGTATATGCATTAGGCTGACACACCCTCTCTGTCCCTCCTCCCCACCCTCCTCATTATTAGGAATGCTCCAGGCAGACTGTCTCCTATTTGTCAGCTGTGTGTATAATGAACGTGGGCTGGATCGTTAATACACCTGTGCAAAGCCCAAATAGCAGTAAATGTTCCTGGATCATTCCTAACGATGAGGAGGGTGGGGATGAAGGACGGAGAGGTTGTGTCAGCCTAATGCATATACAAATGTAAGCCCCGGCCGTTAGACACAGTGCTGCCGGGTTAAAAGTTGTTTTTAGGACAAGAACTGCAAGAACGGACCCCAGGACAGATCTTTGAGTAAAAGCAGCTATCTGAAGGTACAAGTGGTTTTGGGGGGACAGATTGTGGGTACAGAGTCACTTTAAGCAACTACACAGGACTCCTCTCTCCCCCAGCTCTGCAGTTTGACTTAGTGTGTGTGTGTGTGTGTGTGTTGGCGAGGTGAGGGGGGGTATTTATTAATTAATTATTAAAAGGGAAGTCTAGATGGACCATTTTTCTGCCAACAATCTTTTATGTTTCTAAGATCTCTTCCAACACAGGAGCCAGAAGCAACAAACTCTGCAAGGTAAGTACTTTTATATTGTATTGTGAGCGAGTTTTGGAGCGTGCGAGTTTTTGATCTGAAGTGTGTTTTTGTCTCAAGTGTGGGACTTTAATATTCTGGGACTTTAGATTTGGGGAGTTTTAGAGGAAAACAAATTGTTTATTTACTTTTGAACACATTGTTTGCTTTTGTTGCTTGTTTGTTTTTTCTTTCTTTATACATAATATCCCCATATAAATGAGCGCCATGTTTGACAATGCGGCCCAATGTACATCTTGTGCGATGTATGCAATCCTTGATCAACCGATCGAGGGTGCATACCATTGTGGGAGATGTGTGCATGTTGCTGGTTTGGAAGCCCAGATCCTGGATCTAAATGAGCAGCTGCAACGATTAAGATGCATTAGCAAACTGGAAAGGGGTCTGGTGCTCACTGAGCAAGCACTCCAAGGGGTAGATGGGGGAGAGAGTGATAGCATGGAGGTACAGGAGGAAGAGGCAGCTAGTTGGGTCACAGTTAGAAAAAGGGGTAGAGGGAAGAGTGTGAGGGAGGCCAGTCCTGATCTGGCACACCCCAACAAGTTTGCCAAATTGGCGGATGAGGGGGATGTTGATTCAGGGGTGGCATTGCTGCAGGAGGACACTGCCTCTGAAAGCCAGGGGGGTGTCTGCTCCAGTAAGGTGGGAAACAGGAGTTCAGGGCAGGCCAGGCAGGTACTGGTAGTGGGGGACTCAATTATTAGGGGGACAGACAGGGCAATCTGTCACAAAGACCGGGATCGTCGAACAGTGTGTTGCCTTCCTGGCGCTCGAGTTCGTCACATCGCGGATCGGGCTGACAGATTACTTCGAGGGGCTGGCGATGACCCAGCAGTCATGGTGCACATTGGCACCAATGATAAAGTTAGAGGTAGGTGGCGGGTCCTTAAAAACGATTTCAGGGACTTAGGCAGGAAGCTTAAAACTAGGACCTCCAAGGTGATATTCTCCGAAAAATTACCTGTACCACGAGCCACACCTGAGAGACAGCGGGAGATTAGGGAGGTAAATAAGTGGCTCAAGAGCTGGTGTAGGATAGAGGGGTTTGGGTTCATGGAGAACTGGGCCGACTTCTCGGTCGGTTACAGGCTCTACGGTAGGGACGGGCTGCATCTCAATGGGGAGGGTGCAGCCGTGCTGGGGGAGAAGATGGCTAAGAGGTTGGAGGAGTGTTTAAACTAGGGACCGGGGGGGAGGGCAACTACAATATAGTAAGTAAAGACAGAGTAGATGAAGAGCTGGGCCTAGATTATGGAACTGGGGGTGGAGCGGCGGGAGGGGTTAGAATAGTCACTAGTGATAAAAGGAAAGGAAATATGGACAAACATATTAAATGTATGTATACTAATGCTCGAAGCCTCACTAATAAAGCTGAGGAATTAGAACTCATAATGGTTGAAGAGAAATATGATATAGTGGGGATAAGCGAGACATGGCTGGACGAGACCTATGACTGGGCCGTTAATATCCAGGGTTATAGTCTATTCAGAAATTACCGTAAAAATAAGAAAGGGGGAGGGGTCTGTCTATATGTTAAATCATGCCTTAAGCCTATTCTGCGGGAGGATATATGTGATGATAATGTGGAGTCTCTTTGGGTAGAAATAAGGGGAGGGACGAAGAATAATAAAATTCTTATAGGAGTGAGTTATAAACCTCCAAGTATAGTGGAAGAATCAGAAAATCTTCTTATAAGACAAATAGATGTGGCAGCGAAGTCATTATTATGGGGGACTTTAACTACCCAAATATCAACTGGAAAGCAGAAACCTGCAGCTCCAGGAAGGGAAGCGTGTTTTTGGAAATAGTAAAAGATAATTACCTTTCCCAACTAGTAAAGGAACCAACAAGAGGGGGGGGGCCCTTCTGGACCTGATCTTAACCAATAGGCCCGACAGAATATCAAAAATAGAGGTGGGGGGTCACCTAGGTAATAGTGACCATAACATAGTAAGTTTTCAATTATTCTTCAATAAAATTATTAGTAGAGGGGCTACAAAAACATTAAATTTCAGGAAGGCTAATTTCCAAAAACTAAGAGAGGACATTGGGAACATAGACTGGGACAATGCCTTCAGAAATAAAAGTACACAAGAGAAATGGGACATATTTAAGAGCATCCTGGGTAAATCGTGTGAACGACACATACCATATGGGAATAAACGTAGTAGAAATAAGAAAAATCCAATGTGGTTAACTTCAGCTGTAAGGGGTGCAATAAATGATAAGAAACAAGCATTCAGACAACTAAAACAAGAAGGTAGTGGGGAAGCATTGAGCAACTATAGACAGAAGAATAGAATGTGTAAAACGCAAATAAAAGAAGCAAAAATAGCAACAGAAAGAAGGATAGCCACAGAAAGTAAAACAAATCCCAAAATGTTCTTCACCTATATAAATAACAGAAGACTTAAAACCGAAAATGTTGGTCCCCTCAAAAATAATCTGGGTGTAATGGTGGAGGGGGAAGAGGAAAAGGCCAATCTACTAAATACATTCTTCTCTACTGTATTCACAGAGGAGAATCCCAGACGACATGACTAGGGATAATGTTAATCCTCCCATAAATCTCACCTGCCTAACACAACAAGAAGTGGGAAAACGCCTTAAAAACATTAAAATCCATAAGTAACCGGGCCCAGAAGGTATCCATCCTAGAGTTTTGCAAGAATTAAATACTGTGTTGGACAGACCGTTATTCCTATTATTTAAAGATTCTATTACGACAGGGATTGTTCCACAGGACTGGCGCATAGCTAATGTGGTACCAATATTCAAGAAGGGGTCAAGGAGTGATCCTGGAAACTACAGGCCCGTAAGTCTAACATCTATAGTAGGTAAAGTATTTGAGGGGATTGTAAGAGATGCTATACTGGAGTATCTTAATGGAAATGATCTTATGACGCAGCACCAGCATGGATTTATGAGGGATCGGTCCTGTCAGACTAATCTGATCGGCTTCTATGAAGAGGTAAGTTATAGACTGGACCTGGGGGAGGCTGTGGATGTTGTGTATCTGGACTTTTCAAAGGCATTTGATACTGTGCCGCATGAAAGGTTGGTCTACAAAATGAGGATGCTGGGACTCGGGGAAAACGTATGCAAATGGGTAAGTAACTGGTTGTGTGATAGAAAACAGAGGGTGGTCATTGATGGAAAATATTCAGATTGGGTTTTAGTTACTAGTGGGGTACCACAGGGGTCAGTGTTGGGTCCACTTCTTTTTAATATTTTTATTAATGATCTTGTAGATGGGCTACACAGTAGAATCTCCATTTTTGCAGATGATACTAAACTGGGTAAAGTAATAAGTACAGAGGAGGATAATATCATATTACAGAGGGATTTGGAGAAGCTAGAGGCTTGGGCGGAGAAATGGCAAATGAAGTTTAATGTGGATAAATGTAAGGTTATGCATTTGGGCCATAGAAATAATAAGTACAGTTATGTGCTAAATAATAAAACACTGGGTAAAACTACTTCCGAAAAGGACCTGGGGGTATTGGTGAACAGTAAACTCAACTTTAGTGATCAGTGCCAGGCATCAGCTGCCAAGGCTAATAAAATAATGGGGTGCATCAAAAGAGGCATAGATGCTAAAGATGAGAACATAGTTTTGCCTCTTTATAAATCACTAGTCAGACCACATATAGAATACTGTGTACAGTTTTGGGCACCGGTATATAAGAAAGACACAGCTGAACTAGAGCGGGTGCAGAGGAGGGCAACAAAGGTCATTAAGGGAATGGGTGGGTTACAGTACCAGGACAAGTTATCAAGCTTGGGGTTATTTACGCTAGAAAAAAGACGTCTTAGGGGCGATCTGATCACAACGTACAAATATATGAATGGACAGTACAGAGATCTTTGCCCCATAGGGGTTTTTCGCCTTCCTGTGTCAACACAGTAGGATTCTCCTAGGTTGAACCTGATGGACTCTTGTCTTCTTTCAACCTTATTTACTATGTTACTATGTTACTATCTATAGATTTAGCCTTCTGTATGTTCTCACAACATACTTTTTATGAAAAGAATGGCTGTTATTTTTAATTTACACAACAGCCTTATGAAGTTCTCTTCATAATAAAATTATTTGCATTTTAATGCAAACAACGGCGTATGTTCACACAACATACTGAACTACAGCCGCTGTTTGCTTTAGCCAAATCAGTGATTATGTTATTTATTTCCGGTTGGTGTCCATAGACTTCAATGCAATTCAAAATGGGCTTTGTTTGATACTCAAATCAACAGTCATTATTTTGAGTGCCAAATAATGACTGTTATTTTCATAGCGTGTGAACATACCCTTAGGTTATGTTCACACTACGCATAAACAATGGTTGTTTGGTACTCAAAACAATGGCTGATATATTGTGTGCCAAACAACAGCCATTGTTTGCAGAGAAAATTTCATTGAAATCAAATCACAAAGGCTGTTTGATTCATTGTGTGAACAACAGCCGTTGTTTGCATTGACTTCAATGCAACCTACTGTATGTCACTATGAAAAGAACGACCATTGTTTTAATTGTTTTAATTGAAAAGGTCAGTTTTTGTCATAAAACGTACATTGTGCGAACATAACCTTATTTTGAAAAAAATCAACATTTTTCAGCCTTACAAACTATGTAATGCTGAAATCACATACAGCAGTTTTTGAGATAAAGTCATATCATGGTAAATACTTGAGATCAAAGTATTTTAGGAGTGATACCTTTATTGGCCAACATAAAATTGTTAGAGCTGTGAGCTTTCGGGATTCCCAAGATCCCTTCGTCAGACAAGTTCACAAATGAATGACTTACAGAAACAGCATAACATTTTAGGGATCACTTCCAGAGCGACAGAGAGAGGAAAGTGTGGGAATTCAAATTCATAAAAACATTCCAGTCAATAACACATGGATTAAACCTGCCACCTGGATTTATGACCCACTACATGGACACACTCCACAGATAAGACTGAACTGGCCAACAATCTTGGACTTCCAAATAAGCTTTAATTTACAACAAGTCCTTTTTATTGCCCTGGCTTATCTATGTGATGTATATACCCCCTCAGACCCCCCCCCCCCCCTTCCCAATTCACAGATGTCTCTCCCTTCTTGCTTGTAAGATCCCTAAAATGTTGTGCTGTTTCTGTAAGTCATTCATTTGTGAACTTGTCTGATGAAGGGATCTTGTGAATCCCGAAAGCTCACAGCTCTAACAATTTTTTGTTGGCCAATAAAGGTATCACTCCTAAAATACTTTGATCTCAAGTATTTACCACAATATGGATTTTTCTGGGTAACACGGTACCATACTATAAATTTTTTTATTGAGATAAAGTCAGAAATGGACCCAGCTGAACGTATAAGCCCTCCTTTAATATTTATCCTTCCATTTAAATCGACTTCTGGCTTTGGCTCAAAAACTGCAATGGTAGTTTAAAAAAAAAAAAAATAGCTGTATGTAATTCCAGTTTTTAGGTTGCATTCACACATCCCGTAAATTACGAGCCCTATGGCAAGGAAGTCCTGTCCTGGAATGTTTCCCCACCTGGCATAATGTAGCAATACAGGAAGCGTGAATGCAGCCTTACGCAAAGAAACAAGAAGCGTCTTTAAAAATTAGAACAAGTTTTCACCTGTGTTGTAGAACATGGTAGAGATGAAGGTGCAGTTCTTGAAGAAAGTGTTACTGGACGTGATATCTTCAAAGTAACAGTCTTTGAACAAGGAATCTTCAAATATAACAGATTTAAGCTTGAGGCCGATGAATCTTTTGAAACAAAAGAAAAGGTAATTATTTGGGTCTCAGTATGTACCATGTTAAAAGGTTTCTAAAAAAAACCAGTCCTGTTGAAGAAATCCTGCTGTGACAAATAGTTAACCCCTTAGGGACCAAGCCTATTTGAGCCTTAATGACCAGGCTCATTTTTCAAAATCTGACCTGTCTCACTTTATGCGCTTATAGCTCAGTGATGCTTTAACATATGCTAGCAATTCTGAGATTGTTTTTTTTGTAACATATGGTACTTTATATTAGTGGCAAAATTTGGTCACTATCTTTTGTGTTTTTTGTGAAAAACATAAAAATATAAAAAAAATTGAAAAATTTGCACTTTACAAACTTTGAAATTTTCTGCTTCTAAAAAAAGAAAGTCGTATCACATAAATTAGTTACTAGGTCACATTACTAATATGTCCTCTTTATTCTGGCATAATTTCGTAAACATATTTTACTTTTCTTGGGTGTTACGGGGCTTAGAAATGTATCAGCAAATTATCAATTTTTCATGAAATTTCCAAAACTAATTTTTTTAGGGACCAGTTCTTTTTTTAAGTGTGTTTAGGAGGCTTGTATCCTTGAAACCCTCAAATGACCACATTTTGGAAACTACACACCCTAAGGAATTATTCTAAGGGTATAATGATCATTTTAACCCTACAGGGGCTGGAGGAAAGTGTTCACAATTAGGCCGGAAAAAAATGGAAAATAGAAATTTTCAAATAATATGTTCGTTCAGATTAAAGTATCTTATTTTCACAAGCAACAGGAAAAAAAGCACCCCAAAATTTGTAACGCAGGTCCTCCTGAGTACAATGGTACCCCATATGGGGACGTAAACCACTGTATGGGCACACAGCGGGGCTCAGAAGGGAAGGAGCGCTAATTAGCATTTTCAGTGCAGATTTTGCTGTACAAGTTTTCAGGCGCCAGGTGAGTTTGCAGTGCCCCTGTAGTGCCAGCAGAGTGAAACCCCCCATAAGTCACCCCATTTTGCAAAGTTAACCCCTCAAAGAATACGTCTTGGGGTGCAGTGAGCATTTTGACCCCACAGGTATTAGAGGAAAGTATTCAAAATTAGACAGTGAAAATGAAAAACTAGAATTTTTCCAATAATATGTATATTTAGTTTGAAATTTCTCAATTTCACAAGGAACGGGGGAGAAAAGGCACCCCAAAATCTGTAACGCAGGTTCTTCCGAGTAGAAAGGTACCCCATATGTGGGCATAAACCACTGTATAGGCACACAGCAGGCCTCAGAAGGAAGGGAGGGCAAATTAGCATTTTCTGTGCAGATTTTGCTGTAGAAGTTTCTGAGCGCCAGGTGCGTTTTCAGAGCCCCTGTAGTGTCCGCAGAGTGAAACCCCCCCATAAGTCACCCCATTTTGGAAAGTGCACCCCTCAAAGAATGCATTTTGGTGTGCGGTGAGCATTTTGACCCCACAGGTATTAGAGGAAAGTATTCAAAATTAGACAGTAAAAATGAAAAACTAGAATTTTTCCAATAATATGTTTGTTTAGTTAGAAATTTCTCAACTTCACAAGGAAAGGGAGAGAAATCGCACCCCAAAATTTGTACTGCAGGTTCTCCTGAGTACAACGATACCACTTATGTGAGCATAAACCACAGTATGGGCACACAGCGGGGCACAGAAGGGAAGGAGCGTCATTTTGCTGGTGCAAAACCGCAGCTAGTATCGGTTATTAGAATAGCGCAGTTGCTAAAAAAATTTTTTTTTACTGGCATTACAGGTAATCTGGGGTGGTGACGGGCAACCTGGGAGTGTTTACTTGCTATCTGTGGTGGTGACAGGCGATCTGGGGTGGTACGAGCAGTCTGTGGCAATGTGGGGTGTTTATGGGCAATATGGGGGTGTTTACTGGCTATCTGGGTTGGTTACGGGCAATCTGGGGTGGATACTGGCAATCTGGGGTGGTTACGGGCAATCTGGGGGTGTTTACTGGCTAACTAGGGGTGTTTACTTGCTATCTAGGGGTGTTTACTGGCTATCTAGGGGTGTTTACTGGCTATCTAGGGGTGTTTACTGGCTATATGGGGTGGTAACGGACAATCTGGGGGTGTTTCCTGCCTATATGGTGTGGTAACGGACAATCTGGGGGTGTTTACTGGCTATCTGAGTTGCTGACGGGCAATCTGGCGGGGGGGTCACAGGCAAACTGGGGTGGTGATGGTCAATCTGGGGGAGGAGTGACAGGCAATCTGGGGTGGGTATGGGCAATCTGGGGTGGTTACGGGCAATCTGGGGTGGTTACGGGCAATCTGTAGTGGTTATGGGTAGCCTGTGGCAATCTGGGGTGGTTACAGGCAATCTGGGGGTGTTTACTGGCTATCTGGGGTTGTTACGGGTAATCTGAGCGGTTACAGGTAAACTGGAGTGGTTATGAATAATCTGGGGTGGTTACAGGTAATCTGGGGTGGTTACAGGTAATGCGAAGTGGTTACAGGTAATGCGGAGTGGTTACAGGTAATGCGGGGTGGTTACATGTAATCTGGGGTGGTTACAGATAATGCAAGGTGGTTACAGGTAATCCGGGGCACTTGACTTTTTATCCCGTCACCAATAATTTTTGGTGACAAGGGACAAAAAGTGCCGGCAGCATTTGGAACAAGTGATCAGTGGTATATAGTATATACCGCTGATCACTTGTACCAGGACCACATCTGCTAGTCCCTGATCATTGCCTCATGCTCTCCGCCACCTCTGGTGGTGGAGAGAATGAGAGTTTGATCTTTTTTTAAGGCTACAAACACACTTGCTGTATCCGCAGCGAGTTTCTGGCTGTGTATTCGCAGCGAGACTCGCTGAGGATCCCGCCATGTGTACTCAATGGCAGACAAACTCGCAGCAGGCCGCCAGAGACTATACGTCACCTGATCCCGGCTACGGGGCTCCCGACAACTTCACGGCCCGTTCAGCCAATCAGTGCTGTGGTGGGGCAGCGCACTGATTGGCTGAGCGGGACGTGTTGGGAATCAGCGAAGGACCAGGTGATGTATAGTCGGGACCAGGTAATGTATAGTCTCTGGCGGCCGGGGGGTTAACAGGTCGGCCTTTGGACAAACTCGCAGCAGGGATGTACATCCCTGCTGCGAGTTTGTCTGACATTAAGTACACAGGGCCGGGATCCTCAGCGAGTCTCGCTATGAATACGCAGCGAGAAACTCGCTGCCGATGCGGCAAGTGTGTTTGTACCCTAAGGAATTAATCACTGTGAACACTAAGGTTATTCCGGAGGAGACGGACGGGGGGGGGGACGGACATATATTCATCTCCTCTCACTGTTGATTAAGGACATGTGAGAGGACATGAAAGCATGCAGTGCCTGTTACCGGTGGCCACCGTTATACTGGTAATAACGGCGATCGTTGGTGCGGGGACTGGCTGGGACTGAGCCCACACTCTGCCCCAACTTCTCAGCGACCTCGGGTAGCTGTGAGGAGGGGGCTGCGGGCATTACCGGCGCTGCTGCACTATTCTGCGCCATCGCCATAAAGAGCTGATGGCAGCAGGATTGTGATTGGTGCACTTTTTTTTTTACACTAGTGTACATTACTGTACACTAGTGTAACACTTCTGCAGTACAGTGCATTCTATAATGGGACCATCCTGCTGACAGGCAGTAGCACAGCCACCCCTGTCAGCATGATGGCTTATCCATGGTAAACCCGGCGGCCTTCATTAGGCCCCCGGAGTTACCATGGAGACGTCGGGGGACCGGACGGCGCAGCGGGACCTCCGATCGGCCGCCGTCCGGTACACACCGGAACCCGTTAGATGCCGCTGTCATGCTTTGACAGCGGCATTTAACGGGTTAAACTGCCCGGAGCAGAGAATCCTCCGCTCCTGGCAGTTACAGGAGGGGGTCAGCTGTCATACTGACAGCTGATCCCCCACACTGCCGCCGCCGGGCGGCAATTCATTCCAAAGCGTACGCCGTGAAAAGGCGTACGCATCGGAATAAAGTCCATTAGTGGCCGTCGTGAAGAGGCAGCACGGCGGTCACTAAGGGGTTAATCTCCTGCTGATTTAGACTTTTATTGAGGGAGGTGCTATGGTATGTTTAACACTTATTTTTTACATTTTTAGGGCTATGTTCACACAATGTAAAGAGACCGGCTGTTCTGTGACATGGCCGGTCTCTGCCCAGATCATCCCGGTCTGTACTTAAGTACTAGCCGGATGATCTTTCCGTCCGCAGTGTTCTGATGCAGGTGCATCAGAGCGCCCACATCAGAACTTCACATAGCACACAATGAAGCAAGCGGCCGGAGCCGCTCGCTTCATTGTGTGAACTGACATGTCAGTTATTTGCGGGTGCGCATGGGATCCTGGCCGGAGCATATACAATGTGTATAGCCTCTGGCCGGGATCCCATAGAAAGTAAGGCATTGTTCAACCCCGCACAAAGTATGGCCGTTGTTGCCGATGGCAACAACATCCGTACTTTTACGTAGTGTGAACATAGCCTTACATTGGATTACTAACACTGATCATTACTATGCCATAGCATAGCATTGATCAGTGTTATTGACTGCCGGGAAGAAGGTAAGAGACCTCCGACAGTAAGATACAATGATCGGAATCCCAACATTGCACTGCAGCGGCCCGTCATTAACAGTGGGGACCTGGCTGCTGATAGCAGCCGGTCTCCAAAGGGATATGAAGAGAGCTCAGCTCCTGAGCTCACTCCATAGCACAGCCGGACCCACTGGCATACCGGTACATCATGGGTCTTTAAGTGACAGGCTCCCATGATGTACCGGTACATCATGGGCCTTAAGGGGGTAAACTTTTATTGTCACGTTTTTTACAAACTTTTAAAACATTTTTGTTTTACACTTTTTAAGTCCTACTAGTGGACTATAACATTTGTTTATTACATTGTATACACTGGTCTATAGCAACAAAGATATAGCCTCTGGCACTACTACCCTCACTCTGAAATAGCAGGTATATTGTGGTATCCCACCACGGGTGTTACTAGTACTTTACACCCCTCACAAAAATCTGTACAGGTAACTAAAGGGTTATTGTTTGTTGTAATCTGTGCACCAATGAGAGCCCTTTTTTCTTCTCTACCTCCTGTAGGAAGTTGTCACATGGGGATTGGAAACACACACTTAGTAAGTGTCCAGAGTGTAGTCTAGTCCAGTTCTTCTCAAACTGTGAGGCGGGCCTCACCAGTGAGGCGCACCCTAGTTGTTGGTGAGGCCCAGCTGAGGAGCCAGTTTTCACAAAAGTGACTATGATCTGCACAGACCTTTTGCTGTTTTCAAAAATATCAATTTTAGCAACATTATTAACTTTTTTGTACTTGCTTTATTAGTATATAGAGCTTGGGAGATGGGTGAAAGGTAGGCCTAGCATTATTTTCAGCTTTTAAATGGACTTTCACCACAGATGGTGAGACCCAGGCACCCTCTTGGTCAATTTAGTGAGGCCCAGACATTGCCTTGGTCTGTTGGGTGAGGCTCCAGTAGAAAAGTTTGAGAAGCACTGGTCTAGTCGGTGGTAGTAAACATATGCACATGGGAGACGTAGACACCAGTTTCTTGAAAACAGCACTTCTACACACTATGCAGTGTTAAGCTACTCGAAGGAGAAGACAAGTCGGAGATCACCCCAACCCACGCCGAGAACAAATCTAAAAGTGCAGGACAGTAGTCCTGATAACAAGAGGAACTGATCCAGATGATAGAGAAATGTTGCTAGAAGCCTACGTACCAGTCACGCGAGGGTTCGTCAAAGTGGCACAAGCCGCAAAACTGCGGTCACCCACCTTGTCTCCCCCGCTACCCCTGCGTTCAATAAACCAGAAGGTCTGCATGTACAGCTGGTGAGTGCCTCCTTCTATTTCTTTTCATTTGTCTGGATTGCATATGATATTTGGATAGAGCACCACCTACACCGGACTCAGTTAGAGGTAACACACCATCTAGTGGAGAGCCATGCAGTGCCATCACTTTTATTCCTTACTTGTTGGATTGCCTACGTACTCTATCTCGCAGAGTGGGTGTAACCAGAAAATCTTGGTCACTCTGCTCAACTCAGGTAACAAGTCTGGGGCTTTTGTCACCCTCATAGGACAGGTCACCCGACACTGTAGAGCGAACAGGTGGTACACGACAGATATGGTAGAAACACGGACACAAGTAAACTTCTACTTTCAAGTCTTCAGTATTCTACTACTTCTTCTTCTAAAGTTCCGGCAGAGCACACTTCTACCCTGGGTTGGGACTCTCAGCACACACTCCCCTCCACTACTCTGAACTTAAAGCACAAACTCCTCTCCACTGTTCTGGACTCTAACTACAAACTACTACTCTCAGCTCTACTACCCTAAAGGTTCTCAGCACCGATTCTGTTCTGTCAAGTCTACAGTCTGTAATCAGCTATTGTATAAAGTATTTCTACAGTAAAGAAGATTTATTTATGACAACAGTACTCAGTGATTATTGCTCAGGCACCTACACAATAGATACCACATCTTTGGGTCATCTCCCCTTTATGTGGGTGGGGGTAGCGATAGTTCGGCTGGGTCACAACTCCACTCCGGACCACCATGATAAGTATTAAGAGGTCTCCGGCCACAGGGAAAGGGGTATAGCTCGCCATTCTAAACTAAAAGCAGGTGTGCCTCCATACCTGTGTGCCCACCTGGCACTGGCATCACGACAGTATGCCATCTGGCTGAGCTATATCTCGACCAACCTCCACAGGGGTGGTGTCACACACTACCATCTGGCAAATGACTGGTTGGCCATAGTGCACCATAATATAATAGGAGTAGAAGTATACTATTCAAATGTCCTGTTGGTGGTGCATCCATATAGCACAGTCTTGCAAGATAGAATTCATATAGAAGAAAACGAGGGGCACTCACCAGCTCCTTGGGTTCAAGGTTTTATTGTATAGAAGATATTAAAAGACATTGTGGCATGTCTGCATAGCAGGGGAGGACACCACCACGGACAAAGGTAACAGCTATTTCACACAGAGGCGCTTCATCAGACCTGATGAAATGCAGGTGCGCAAAATAGCTGTTCCCTTTGTTCATGTTGGCCTCCTCTGCTGCTGTGCAGACACGCCAGACTGTCTTTTAATGTCTGCTGTACAATAAAGTGTTGAACCAAAAGAGCTGGAGAGTACACTCGTTTTATTCTATATGAAGTATACACTGATCAACGAATTAACAGCATGCTTTGCTCATCCCTATTGAAAAATCATCTAGCCCCTAGCAAACTTAGCACTAAGAAGCCTAATGATACAGCTGAAATGAATAAATGAAGCAAGAAGTGCCTGGCAAGCAGATGCAAGTGCTGAGTTGTCAGCAGTATAACCAACACTTTCTGTAGTTCCACTAAAAAAGATAAGTTTACCATCAAATCAAAACTGGCCTGTGCTTCATATTTCTTTGTATATCTTTTCTTATTAGTGAACAGTGGTGGACTTGGACCTTTTTTTTTTTCTCTTCCTTTTTCTCCCTTTTGCTGTGTGTTGGGGGTTTAATTGATGTCATATTAAAACCGCATATTGATTGCTCTTTTATTTTTCTCTTTTTTTGGGAATATAATGAAGTTGGGGCCGTACGCTTGTGTCCAAGCATTGCGGGACACGAGAGTAAGAGACATGTGAGAAGAGTGGTTGGGGTGACTGTTGGTTGTAACCTCTCGCTGGGGCTCTGAGCTCGTCTCTATTCGATTTTCTGGAGACGAGAGCAAGAGACCTAGGCAGCTTGAGGTAATTGATTTTGTGGGGGGGCTCTGTGGTCGGATCTATGTGATTTACTCGACCCGGGAACAAGAGACTCTACACTGAAGTGGACGGGGTGGGTCTGGTGGGAGATCCTCCAATACAATAATTTCTGGGCTCCGCAGTTGGGAGCTGTGCCCTGATAGATAAAAAAGGCTACCAAAAAAGGGGGAGGGGGTACAACGGGGAAGCCCAGTAATAAAATGCATACGTTTCTTTCCCCTAGCCAAGGTGCAAGTAAAAGTAGATTGGCCTGGTGGGGTTTTGGTACATGACAGCATGACGTCACGCTAGGACGTCGAAGCTCCGGACCCACCTACCTGACATGATGTGAGGCAGCGCTGTATGGCCGAGGGTTTCCCGGGAAGGTGTGCGGCTAGCCGGATTCCGAGGATGGAGGTTCCCGTCCGGCTGATTTGCGGAGTGGCGGAGATGATGAGTTTTCCGGAGGCTGCCGTCCCCGCCCCGCGTCGGCGCCATGGCACGCGGCTTGTTACGCTGGTGACGGAGGTCATGTGGACGATGAGTAAAGGGGGACGGACCCTGGCGGCATGAAAAGGCCTGCCCACTGCCTGTTGCAGCACGGAGTGCTCCGTGGACCCAGGTGAGAGCTGGGCTGCACGGTTGGCATCCTTCACATGGTCTCCCAAGGTGGGGCTGGCGTGGCACAGGCTACTCACCGCTGAGGCAGCAGCAATTGATACTGAGAACGCAGGTAACACACAGGACACAGGATGGTTGCTAATATGACAGATTATCCAGCAACATATACTTAATATCAGCATGGATGAAAAGTGGCAGAAAGTCCCTGAATGAGATCAGCATTTGTTACCCGCAATTATGTGTGGACTTTACAAGCTTGTATGCTGATTATATAATCTGGTGATCAATTGACTGCCTGTATGCTTTACACTAGCTGAGCTGAATCTGCTAAATCCATGAACAAAAGTGATGCCACAGGAGAGACTGAACTTGTTAAGCTATCCGCCAATATTGCTGCCTATTGTCACAATATGAAAGCAATTGGTCTATGGGACTGCAGTACACATGTTTAGTGACTAGCATATGGAATCCTTTTGCATATTGTAACCGTTGTACTATATCCTACAAAAAGAGAGCATATTGATTTCCACATGATTTTGACAGGAGGACCTCTTTAACCCCTTAAGGACAGAGCCTGAAACGGCCTTAAGGACAGAGACAAATTTTATGAATATAACCTGTGTCACTTTATTCATTAATAACTTCGGGATGCTTTTACCTATCCGGCTGATTCTGAGACTATTTTCTCGTGACATATTGTACTTTACATTTCTGGTAAATTGGAGTCGATACTTATAACGAATCTTTATGAAAAAAAAAATAAATAAATAACGTGAAAAATTGTGAAAAAATGCATTTTTCCAACTTTGAAACTTTTCAGAAAATGGTTATGCCACATAAATTATATATTAAACAGCATTAGCAACATGTCTACTTTATGATGGCGGCATTTATTAAACTATGTTTCATTTTTTTTAGACAATAGAAAGCTTAAAACATTAGCAGCAATTTTCCAAATTTTCAGTAAAATATCAAAATCAGATATTTTTAGGGACCTGTTCAGGTTCAAGTGTATTTGAGGGGACTGTATGTTATAAAGCCCCACAAAGCACCCCATTTCAAAAACTGCACCCCCCAAACTCTGCAAAAGCACATCCAGAAAGTTTTTTAACCCTTTAGGGGATTCACAGAAATAAAAGCTAAGTGTGTAAGAAATTTGAAAATTTTAATTTTCTGTGCAGAGATTTTATTGTAATCCAATATCTTTCATAGTGATAAACCTATTAGCAGAGAAATGCACCCCAATTTTGATTTCCCCGTTTCTGCAGTTTATAGAAATACCCCATATGTGGCTCTATTGCATTGTTTGACGCAACCACAAGCCTCAGATATAAAGGAGCGCCTAGTGTATTTCAATGCCTCCATTTTATTTGTTAATTTTTGACTGTACCACTTTAGGTTGGCAGAGGCTCTGGGGTGCCAAAACCTAAAAAAACACCCCTAAAGGGACACCATTTAGAAAACTACACCCCTCAAGGAATGTAACAAAGGGTGCGGTGCCCCACAGGTGCTTCACAGATTTTCAGTACAATGTGGCGTTAAAAAGGAAAAAATTCTATTTTTTACACTAAAACGTTGTTCTAGCCTTCATTTTTCAATTTTGCAAGGGGATAAAAGAAAAAATAAAACACCAAACGTGTAGCGCAGTTTCTCCTGAGTACGGAAATACCCCACATGTGGACATAAAGTGCCAAGCTTCTTCCCTTTGGAGGCTTACCCTGCACCTGCATGTCTCTTAAGTCCACATGTGGGGTATTTCTGCACTCAGGGGAAATTTCTCTACACATTTTGTGTTTTTTTTTTTATCTTTTAACCCCTTGTGAAAATGAAAAAATCAAGACAAGATCAATGATTTAGGGTAAAAATTTAACATTTTTTACACTAAATGTTGGTCTAGCCTTGATTTTTTCCATTTCCACAAGGGGTTAAAAAAGAAAATGAACGCAAAATGTGTATGGTAACTTCCTCGGAGTACGAAAATACCCCACATGTGGACTTAATGTGCCATATGGGCATAGGGCAAGCCACCAAAGGAACAGAAAGCCATTTAGAGGTTTGAATGGAGGATGGAGGCCATGTCGCAATTACAAAGCTCCTGTGCTGCCAGGACAGTAGAAAACCCCCACAAGTGTCCCCATTCTGGAAACTACACCTCATAATGAATCTAACAAGGGGTGCAGTAAGCATATGGACCCCACTGGTAACGGGCACATATGTAGAACATGTGCCGTGAAAATAAAAAATAATTTTTTTTTTATTTTTACGGCACAAATGTGCCCGTCACCAGGGGGCCATATCCGCTGCGCCCCTTGTTAGATTACTTATGGGGTGTAGTTTCCAGAATGGGGTCACTTGGGGGTTTCCACTGTCCTGGCAGCACAGAAGCTTTGTAATTGCATCATGGCATCCTCTAATGGAAATGGCGGCCATATTTAGCTGTGAAAAAGAGACAATTCTAATTTATTTAGGGGATATTAGGCCAATTATTAGTTTATAAGGTTGAAAAGGACAGGAGTCCATCAAATTCAACCTATGTTGATCCAGAGGAAGGCAAAAAATCCTCGTGAGGCAGACGACAGTAGCCTCATCACTGGGAAAAAAAATTCCTTCCCGACTCCATAATGGCAATCAGAATAATCCCTGGATCAACGTGACCCCTGAAATAGGAATAAGGGACAGAATTTAGAAAATGTAGATCTCCAGTGACGTGTGGTACGCCTTGAAGCGATCCAGTATGCAGAGGCCGGGGTGATCAGGACAGGTGTCACACTGGAAAATGGTGTCCTTCCTGATCCCTCTGTTACGCCACACTCTGCACTTCTTCTGGGGTCTCCTGTTTTCCAGTGTGGGGGACGTCACCTGGAAAATGTTTTCCTGGTGCGATACGGGGTCCTTCATATCCAGAAGCGCTGGGTCCGCTCCATGGCTGCTAAATATTAGGGCTTTATTACTGCTTCTGATATTTTTGGATCGTGCGGCAAGCTACAATAGCTCGGGCAGCGAGGGACCAGAAGAGGGGGTGCTGGTATAAAAGTTATCCCCGTACGGGTGGTAACCTTTATCCAGCAGTGGGTTGATCAGTTCCCGAACAACCTTCCCACTAATTCCGAGGATGGGGGGGGGGGGCATCTGGGGGCTTGATTCGGGTGTCCCTTCCTTCATACACTCTAAGGCTATGTTCACACTTTGTAAGTCTCCGGACGTAGCGCGTTCCGTGAATAAGCGGCCGGAGACTTACGTAGTTTGCGTCTAATGGAAAGTATACGATGTACGGCGGCACAGTTCACACTACGTAAGAACTTACACGAGGATCGTACGCGGTGCCGTAAAAAATGAACCAGACCATTGTTAGAGGACGAAAATGCCGTAACTTACGCCCGTAGCGTAACATGCGGTCCCATACGTAGTGGTGATTTCTTCATTTTTGAAGCTTTTGGTTCCGATCAAAAAGGTTCTGTGGGGTGTCCGGGACTGGGCGAAGATTTCAAAGTAAAAGACCGCTGTCAGATCGCTACGTAGGGAAGCGTAAGTAGACTTTGGGCGTAAGTTCGCGCTCTATACGTAGCCGGCCGCAAGTAGCGTAAATCCCCGGCCGGAGTTTGCCACGTATATGTCCGGCCGCGAAAATATGCGGCCGGACATATATGCAGTGTGAACATAGCCTAAGGGTACGTGCACACTGCGGAATGGAGAAGAATACCCTTTGTGCATTCTGCAGCTGGCACCCTCCGGCGGACTGATGCAGGCGCGTGTCTCCACTTGTGTCACACTCCATTCTATGCGCCGGTGGATTCCGCCCTCTGTCCAAAGAATGAACATGTTCATTCTTTGGACGGACGACGGAATCCGCACGTGCATAGAATGGAGTCTATGACACGGGTGGAGATGCACGTGCCCGCATCAGTCTGCCGGCGGGTGCCAGCTGCGGAATGCACAAAGGGTTATCCTTCGCCATTTCACAGTGTCCATGTACCCAAAATCTGTAAGTGTACCCTGAGGTACTCTCACAGAGTTTGGAGAATTTCACGCCATACCTTCTCTTATCTCTCATCTCTTATTGGGACGGTACTGGCGGAAAAGATGTGTCTGGGGGCAGCGTACGCTACGCTACCCCCCAGACACGTCACTGGATGATGAGGATAAGGATAAATGGAGGGAAAAAGGATCCCCCCCCCCATTCATCCTCACGGGCTGATTCGGTGTTGCAGGCAACAATACTGTATGCGTCCGCCACCGAAAACACCCTGGGGGCCATCTTTATACCGGGATTGGTATATGGGGTATGTAAATGTGTGATGTAGTGTAGTGTAAAATTTTATTTCATGTTATGTAGTGTAATGTAGTGTTTTTTTACGTTTTTTTGACAGTAAGAAAAAAATATCCCTACGCCAAGAAAGGAGTTGTTGATAAATGCCGCACTTATGTGCGACACTTATCAGCAGCCAGTGGCGGTAGGATATAGGGGGAAAAAATGCCCCTACGCCAAAAAGGAGGGGTTGCTGATCAGCGCCGCACTTACGTGTGATGCTGATCACCAATCAGCGGCGTTAGGGCGCATAAAAAATTAATAAACATTGTATGTGTGTGTGTGGGGGGGGGGGGGGGGACAAAAACTTTTTAACCCAAAGCAACTGATCAGTGAATAATATTCAAAAAGAATAAAGACCCATTACATATGGGTTCGTACTACCCTATATCTTTATTAAATTCTGATTACAAGATATTAGCAAGGATAATGGCAGCCAGAATTCAGCAGAATTCTTTATTCAGAGATCAGCGGTCTCGGCTTTGGTGCAGGACGACCAAAATGGATTTATTCCCGGGCGGTCCGCCGGCACGAATAACGAGAGACTCTATGCCAATTTACAGTTACAGGAGGAGGTGCCCCGCTCCATCCTGTCGATCGACGCTGTTAAAGCCTTCAACAGGGTGGAGTGGGGATTCCTGTGGCAAGTGTTGGAGAAATTTGGGATGGGATCTCCACTTATTAGCTGGATCAAACCGTTATATGCTTCTCCTTCTGCCCACTTATTAATCAATGGCAAGATAACGGGTAAGGTCAGCCTTACACGAGGCACGCGACAGGGATGTCCGGCATCGCCTTTACTGTTTGCTTTATACATACTCGAGAAAATCTCATCATCCGTTTCCTGTAAGTTTGGGTGCTATTTCTCAGCCAATAAACATGCAGGAGACTCTTTGGTACATCCTGCGATCACGTGGGACCCATACATGTCGATAGCAGCGATTGGTTGGCCAGATCAGATGACCCTGCCATATAAAACTCGGCGCCGGCAGTGCTCGCTTCAGACGCATGCTGTGAGAGATCAGGGACAGAGCTGCTGCTGGTCAGGGAGAGTGTCAGTGCAGCATTTAGCGTTCCAGTAGGCAGGGAATACTAGCAATACAAAAAACAGCCCTTTTTTAGGGCTTCAAAGCTTTTTTTTATAGTGTTATTACAGACTGCTGGCTGAGCTTTGCCGTGCTGCTACCACGATTTCACCAGCACACTGTGTTGATCGGCTGCTGGCAGAAAGGGGACATTAGGTGTTGCATACAGACCCCAAAGAAGTGCTCAGTGTACTCTTTTTTTTATTTTGGTGCTGGTGGTGCTGCTATATTACACTGTCTTGCTGGGATTTTTAGTACATCCTGCATAGAACTTCACTGCTGATTGGAAGTGGGTGTTAAGAGTGTGTATAGTTCACGCAAATACCAGATTGAACCGTCCAGCCCCCCCCCCCCCCCTAAACTAGTGGGCACTACACTGTATTGCTGGTATTTCTAGTACATCCTGCAGACAACTACTTCACTGCTGTGCTGATTTTGCAGGGGGTGTCAGGTGTATAGTTCACGCTAATACCAGATTGAACCGTCCAGCCCCCCCCCCCCAAAACTAGTGGGCACTACACTGTATTGCTGGTATTTCTAGTATATCCTGCTTACAACTACTTCACTGCTGTGCTGATTTTGAAGGGGGTGTCAGGTGTATAGTTCACACCAATACCAGATTGTAACTTCCAGCCCCACCAAACCAGTGGGTACTCCAAGTATTTTTTCCTTTTTTCCGATTTCATATGCAAGGCCTATCTAAGTTCCAAACTGTGCAGTGTCCATAAAATGGTGAACCCCAGGAGTAAGGGTCGATGGCGTAGGGTTCCAAGTGATGTGGCTGCCGGAGGCCGTGGTTCAGGGCAGGGTGACATAGCAGCACCTGTTGAGGAGGTAGAAGTGGCACGCCGCAGACGTCCACTCCTTAGCTTCTTTGCCCAACTTACGGGGTCTCAAGGTAGACAGTTATTGAAACTGCAGCAGTGTGAACAGGTGATCACATGGATAGCGAATAATGTGTCCAGTAACTTATCCACCACCCAGTCTTCCACGTAGTCCACCCATGCTACCCAAGGGAGTGGAACCCTTGCTCCAGTAGCTCAGCCTCCTTACCCACAGCCTTGCCCCTCCAGGGAAAGAAGGGATTCAGATCCACCACCATGCTCCCAGTAACTCTTTTCTGGACCCTTCCCTGAGTCAGAGCAACCGGAGCAGTCGATCTGTCCTGATGCCCAAAGTATGCAGCTCACGCAGCCAGTGGGTGATTAGAGTGGGGACTTGCAAGTGGGTTTGGAAGAGGTGTCTGATGATGACGATGAGACCCGATTGTCAGACAGTGAGGTTGTTGTCATGGATGTAACTCAAAGTGAGGAAGAGAGTGAGGAGCTGGTGGATGAGGACAAGGTGACTGACCCGAGCTGGGTGGATAAGCCTAGTGAAGACCGTGCTTCTGAGGGGGAGGCAAGTTCACCCGCAGGACCGGTTGGAAGAGGAAGAGGGGTGGGCAGAGGGAGAAGCAGGGGCAGAGCGAGTAGATCAGCAACTGTTTCACAGAGTCAAACTCTCGTGGCCAGGGCTAGATATTCCCAAGTCTGGAGGTTTTTTAAAGAAAGTGCGGATGACCTACGGACTGTAGTGTGCAACGTGTGCCACGCAAGGATCAGCAGGGGAGCCACCACTACCAGCCTAAGCACTAGCAGCATGCGAAGGTATATGAGTGCTAAACACCCCACTCAGTTCAGCGAGTGCAAGTCGCACACCTGCTCCTTCCCCTGTGTACGTGATGGCTCTGTCAGTCCCCCCGCCCAGGCCCCAGGCACAAGCGCCTCCCTCCCTACACGCACAACTTCACCTCCACTATGCTCCGCACCCTCCAGCAAGGTGTCCAAGTGCAGCGTTCAACTGTCCCTGCAGCAGACCTTTGAACGGAAGCACAAATACACTGCCACTCACCCGCATACACAAGCCCTAAATGTGCACATAGGAAAACTGCTGAGCTTGGAGATGCTGCCCTATCGGCTGGTAGAGACAGAGACTTTTAAAAACCTCATGGCGGTGGCTGTCCCTCGGTACTCTGTCCCCAGCCGTTACTACTTTTCATGGTGTGCTGTCCCAGCCCTACACCAGCACGTGTCAGATAACATCACCAGTGCCCTTACCAACGCGGTCAGCGACAAGGTACACCTAACCACGGACACGTGGAAAAGTGCTGGCGGGCAGGGACACCATATCTCCCTGACGGCACGTTGGGACAACTTGGTGGAGGCTGGGACAGAGTCTGACCCTGGTTTCGCTCATGTGCTGCCCACCCCGAGGATTGTGGGGCCTACCTCGGTTGCGGTCTCTCATGAGTTGTACACCTCTTTCTCCTCCTCCTCTCTATTACCCCCCACGAGCACGTCGCCTCCATCTCGTAGCATCAGCAGTGCGGTGGGTAAGCGCCAACAGGCGGTGTTGAAACTGCTAAGCTTAGGAGACAAGAGGCACACGGCCCAGGAGCTGTTGCAGGGCATCACGGCGCAGTCAGATTTTTGGCTCGCGCCACGGAGCCTCAAACCAGGCATGGATGTGTGTGACAACGGGCGAAACCTGGTGGCGGCTCTGCAACTCGGCAGCCTCACACATGTACCACGCCTGGCCCATGTGTTCAACCTAGTGGTGCAGCGGTTTCTTAAGACCTACCCCAATTTGGCTGACTTGCTCACCAAGCTGTGGCGCATCTGTGCGCATTTCCGCAAGTCAACCATGGATGCTGCCACCCTTAGGGCAGTGCAAAGGCGCTTGCAACTGCCGGCTCACAGACTGCTGTGCGACGTGCCCACGAGGTGGAATTCCACCTTCCAGATGGTAGCCAGGGTTTAACAGCAACGCAGAGCCATTGTGGAATGCCAGATGTCAACCTCGGTGCGAAGCGGTAGTCAGGTCAGTCAGCTACCTCAAATGTACAATGAGGAGTGGACGTGGATGTCTGCTATCTGTCAGGTACTGGGCCCCTTTGAGGAGTCAACACAGATAGTCAGCGGAGATGCCGTCATCATCAGCCTCACCATCCCCCTGCTGTGTCTGCTTAAAACCTCCCAGGAGACGGGTGAAGAACAGCCGCCGCTAGATAGCAAGACCACTCTGACGTCAGTTTCTCAACACCGAGTAGAGGATGAGGAGGATGAAGAAGAGGAGGAAGAGGAGCAGACTGGTGCCGCCACTGAAAAGGGTACCTATGCTCAATCCTTACTTGTGGAGCGTGTATGGCCTGAAGAGGGTGAATTGGTGGAGGAGGAGGAGGAAATTGAGGCTAGTCAGGAGGGGGAGTTCTTGCGTGTTTGGACCCTGGCGCACATGGCTGACTTTATGTTAGGCTGTCTTTCCCGTGACCCTCGGGTTAAAAAAATTTTTGACAACACAGATTACTGGGTGTTCACCCTCCTGGACCCTTGGTACAAACAGAACTTTCCCACTCTCCTGCCGAGGAACGCAGTATGAGAGTAAATCAATATCAACAGGCCCTGGTGCAGAAACTGAAAATGTACTTCCTGGGCCGTAGTTCTGTGGGCCAAAGAGCGGGGGAGAGGAGCGGTGGAGCAGGCAGCTTGTCAAGGGGCAGGGGAACACTCTCTAAAGCCTTTGACAGTTTCATGGCACCCCAGCAAGACTATGTCAACTGTCCCCAGTCTAGACAGAGTAGGGGGGAAGCCTTCAGGAAGATGGCGAGGGAGTACCTTGCTGACCATACCAGCGTCCTTCACGATCACTCTGCTACTTACAACTACTGGGTTTCAAAGCTGAATACGTGGCCCGAAATGGCGCTTTACTGGCCTTTAATGGCCTTGGAGGTGCTGGCCTGCCCTGCCGCTAGCGTGTTGTCAGAACGGGTCTTCAGTGCAGCTGGTGCCATCATCACTGATAAGCGCACCCGCCTGTCCACTGACATCGCTGACAGGCTGACGTTTATAAAAATGAACAAAGCCTGGATTTCACCTGAATTCAACTGTCCGCCCAGAGAAAGCTGCTGAACATAAAGGTTCTTGGTATCTCCTCTCCTCCTCCTACTCTTCCTCCTCTTCCTACAATTCTCAGCCAACTGCCAAGTCTTCTTCCGCCATGCAGGGTCTGGCCTAATTATTAGGAGGCTTAATTGCTTCCTCACTCACTTCTAATGGTTCTCTGTGTCCACACTGCCATGCTCTGACGTCACACTACGTCTGCGGAGGAGTGGGACTGGTTGCCGGGGGCCCGCTGATCGCGCCCCTGCCAACCAGCCAGCTGTTTTATTTTTTTTATTTTTTTGTCTAGCCGTGGCCTGACCACTCCTGGTCGAGAGGCATCAAGTGTACTCTTGATGGTGAGTGGTGACTGACAGCAGGCCTAGCCAGTTAGCTGTCAGCACCCGGGTTCATGTCCACTACATATCCCAGCCCCTGGACTCTCTCCAATTTTTGGGTGGGCTCACTTGATTCCTCACTCACTTGTAATGGTTCTCTGTGTTCTCACTGCTATGCTGTGTCTGGCCTAGTTTTGGGGAGCCTCACTAGCTTCCTCACTCACTTGTAAGGGTTCTCTGTGTGTTCAAAGCCCTGTAGTGTCTGGCCTAATTTTGTGGAGGCTTAGTTGCTTCCTTACTCACTTGTAATGGTTCTCTGTGTGCTGAATGCCATGCTGTGTCTGGCCTAGTTTTGGGGAGCTTTACTAGCTTCCTCACTCAATTGTAATGGTTCTCTGTGTGTTCAAGGCCCTGCACTGTCTGGCCTAGTTTTGGGGAGCCTCACTAGCTTCTTCACTCACTTGTAATGGTTCTCTGTGTGTTCAAGGCCCTGCACTGTCTGGCCTAGTTTTGGGGGAGCCTCTCTAGCTTCCTCACTCACATGTAATGGTTCTCTGTGTGCTGAATGCCATGTTGTGTCTGGCCTAATTTTTGGGAGGCTCACTAGCTTCCTCAATCACTTGTAATGGATCTCTGTGTGTTTAAGGTCCTGCACTGTCTGGCCTAGTTTTGGGGAGCCTCACTAGCTTCCTCACTCACTTGTAATGGTTCTCTGTGTACCGAATGCCATGCTGTGTCTGGCCTAGTTTTGGGGAGCCTCACTTGCTTCCTCACTCACTTGTAATGGTTCTCTGTGTGTTCAAGGCCCTGCAGTGTCTGGCCTAATTTTGTGGAGGCTCAGTTGCTTCCTCACTCACTTGTAATGCTTCTCAGTGTGCTGAATGCCATGCTGTGTCTGGCCTAATTTTGGGGTGCCTTACATGCTTCCTCACTCACTTGTAATGCTTCTCTGTGTGCTGAATGCCATTCAGTGTCTGTCCTAATTTTTGGGAGGCTCACTAGCTTCCTCACTCATTTTTAATGGATCTCTGTGTGCTGAATGCCATGTTGTGTCTGGCCTAATTTTGGGGAGGCTCACTTGCTTCCTCACTCACTTTTAATGGATCTCTGTGTGCTGAATGCCATGCAGTGTCTGGCCTAATTTTGGGAGGCTCACTAGCTTCCTCATTCATTTTTAATGGTTCTTTGTGTCCTCACTGCCATGCTGTGTCTGTCCTAATTTTTGGGAGGCTCACTAGCTTCCTCACTCACGTTTAATGGTGCTCTGTGTGCTGAATGCCATGTTGTGTCTGGCCTAATTTTTGGGAGGCTTACTAGCTTCCTCACTCATTTTTAATGGTTCTTTGTGTCCTCACTGCTATGCTGTTTCTGTCCTAATTTTTGGGAGGCTCACTAGCTTCCTCACTCACTTTTAATGGTTCTCTGTGTGCTCAATGCCATGCTGTGTCTGGCCTAATTTTTGGGAGGCTCACTTGCTTCCTTACTTTTAATGGTTGCCTGTGTGCTCACTGCCATTCTAGGTCTGATAAAATTTTGGGGAGGCTAACTGGCTACGGCTTCTACCTTGTTCACTTTGTCCTCACCGCCATGCTGTGTCAGGCTGAATTTTTGGGTGGTTCATGATATGCTACCTCTATTTTAATGGTTCCCTGTGTTCTCACAGTTTTTGGGTGATCCATATGCCTACCTCTGTTTTAACCAGGCTGTTGCATAGAATTAGGCATAATGGTGCTATTTGGCAGCCTCAGAGGCATGCATACATGCTGCCCCTGCTGTTTCCTGTCCATTTCCATTGTGTTTTCATCAATTTCTGAGGTTGACAGGTTTTCACACGACCTTCCCTCCACCGAACCTGGGTCCCCTGCAAAAATGCTCGATTCTCCAACTGACTTCAATTGGGTTCGTTACTCGAAACGAGCACTCGAGTATCGGGAGATATTCGTTTCGAGTAACAAGCACCCGAGCATTTTAGTACTCGCTCATCACTAACTAGCATCCTTAAATTCTAATTATAGACTTGTCCAGTTTAGAATTGTCTGCTATTTGTATTATACCCCGTGTGTGCTCTTTAAGATGGGATTCCAGGATCATACCAGATGCCCGCGTTGTAGGATGGAGGATGTTAATATTCTTCATATGTTATGGAGCTGTCCTAGACTGCAGGGATTCTGGTGCTCTATAGTCCAAGCTATTGAGGATAAATTGGGGAATAGTATCCTTTTTAATCCGGTAGTAATTGTGCTTGGGTTTATAGAGGGTACTGATAAGGATAGGCTGATTTTGTTCAGATTATTAACTATAGCTAAGGTTTTAATAATGAGAACATGGATTAAGGAAGAGCCCCAGTGTTGAAAGAATGGGAAGTGTTGACTAGTAATGTAATGAAATAAGAGAAGAAATTTTATGCTTCAACAAATCGGCTCAAGACCTTCGTAAAAATTTGGGAAAGATGGTGATTGTTTCTATCTTTATTTATTTACTTATTTATTTATTTGCATATGTATGTGTATGTATATATATATACTGTATATATATATATATGTTTTTTTGTCTTTCCTTTTTTCTCCCACTCTGGTCACTCGTCTGGGGGGGGGGGGGGGGGGGGTGAGGGGTTGGGGTTGGATAAGATGGATGGGTTAAGGGGTAAGGATCTAAGATTTTCATGTTATATTGTTTAATGTGTGGCTAAGCCGAATTTCTACAGACCGCTTAGGGAATTACTAAAATCGTGATTATGCCCAGGGAGATACAAAAGATATATATCTGAAGGGTATGATGTGATATAATGTTAGTAATATCTGAATCTATTACATCCTTATATATGTTGTGACCCCGGATATGTCTTCTGGTTTCGGTATTACCTGTAGAAATCTGTATTACTTTACGGCTTATGTTTCCGTTATGTTTTATCTTTTATTGTTATTTATTTTTTGGGATAATATAATAAAAAAAAAATTTAAAAAGTAGATTGGTCAACACTGGGCTGGTTAATGAATCTGTTTTGGAAGAAACGGTAGGAGGGGAAATAGAGGAAGTGGACCCATCCTCAGTGTTGGGCAAAATTTTTTGGGGGGGTCACAAAGAGCAACAGCACGTTGGATGCTCTTACTGGACAAGTAGGTGCCCTTCAACAGGATGTTTCCCTGATAAGAGATGATGTTAAATAAAAAATCAGGAACAGGTGCACGGAAGCCGTATCAAGGATTAGCACAGCAGAGGATGATATACATAAAATAAGGCAGGAGGTGGTATCTCTGCTGGCTAGTAATAAAGCCCTCGAGGATAAGGTCTTGGACCTGGAGAATAGGTCCCATAGAGCAAATTTGAGGATAATGGGTTTTCCAGAGGGGGAGTAAAGAGAGGGGGCATTTGGTTTTATGGAGAAATGGCTAAAAGAGCAGTTTGCAGATATCCTTTCCACTCTATTCGCAGTAGAGAGGGCGCACAGGGTACCATCTAAGGCAATTGTGGGTAATAACCCGAGAGTTATGATTGTCAAAGTCTCATTGTCCAGGGACAGAGATTAGGGATGAGCGAACTTTTGAAAAGTTCGGTTCGATCCGGCGAACTTTCGCGAAGTTCGAATTCGTACAAACCGAACCTAAAATGAACCTTGCTAATAGTGATGAGCGAATAGTGAGATATTCAAATATTCGATCGAATATTCAATCCCATTAAAGTCTATGGGAACAAAACCCAAGGATTTTTCTTCCATAGACTATAATGGGATTCGATATTCGTTCGAATAGTCGAATATCGGGAGCTATGTGAATCTAATCCAATCGAATCAAATATTTCACTATTCACTCATCTCTAATAACCAGGTAATTGACCTGTATAACATCGACTTGTGACTTTATTACCGGCGATTTTGGGGTTTTAGATGGTTCCCCTGCTGTCCCAGTTGCATTCCAGTGGTGTTGGCATCACTTCCTGAGGTGTCATTGTGAGGACTTGAAGACCTTCAAGTGGCCGAATAGATGTTTTTCAATAATCGAATACTTGTTTCCATAGACTTTAATGGGATTGAATATTCGACCAAATATTCGAATATCAGGAGATATGCGCACGAATATTGAATATTCCAGATTTGTTACGAACTTTTTGCGAAGTTCGTAACGAATCTGGTTTGTTACGGTTCGGTTCGCTCATCCCTAATAGAGATGCTATTCTGAGGAGGACCAGGCATATAGAAGAGTTGCGCTGTAACAACTCCAAGGTTGTTATCTTCCCAGACTTTGTGGTAGAGATGCAGAGAGCTAGGACACAGTTTATTGAAGTAAGAAAAATCTTTGAGATCTAAGGGTGTTAAGTATTCTTTGCTGTTCCTGGGCAGACTTAGAGTGGAGTGGGAGGGGAAGGTATTGATCTTTCAGACGGCAGAAGAGGCAATAAAATAGATGGATTCGTAGGGGATGAACTAAAGAGGGAGTACAAATCTCCCATAATATGAGTTGATTCTTGAAGGACTATATTTAATTGAGTACTGTAGAAGGCGTAGTGGGTGGGGGAAACTCGGGTGTAGGACGCATTGTTTTAGTGGGTTAGGTGGGGGATGGGTATGGGGGGGGGGTAAAGGGTGGCGGGGGGTGAATGGGAGGGTGGGGAGGGAGAGTTCAGCCCTGGATGGGGAGGGGGGTGTTTGTTTTTGTCTTCCTCTCTCTCCTCTCTCTTTTTTTTTTTTTTTTTTTTTTTTTTTTTGGGGGGGGGGGGTGTCTATTAATCTCAGGTGTATTATTTGATGAGCTGAGGTTATGGTTAAAATAGTTAGTTGGAATGTGAGAGGTTTGGGCAAATGACTTAATAGATTTTCTGTATTTGACCAAATTGGTAAACACCTACCGGCAATAATAGGATTGTTGGAAACTCATTCAACTAAGGAATCTGTGACGGTTATTTCCAAAGGCTGGACAGCTTCGTCTTTTCACTCATTTGGGTCCTCTTATTCAGCAGGAGTATCGGCCCTTATCCATCGCAGAGTAGACCATAAAATCTATGCAACGCAGGTAGATAATAGGGGAAGGTATGTATTTTTGTTTGGATGCTTTGAAGGAATTAACATAATCCTTGCGTTTGTCTATATCCCCCCCTCCTTTCTCCAAGGACATACTGGTGGACTTGCTGTGTTTTGTAGAGGGTAAAGATTATAGGGGACTTTATGTCTCCGGAGATTTTAATTGTACTCTGTCCTTGAGGGATAGGAGGTCAGAGGCGAGAAAATCGGATGAAAGAGGTTCCCCATTGCAGAGGTTTAACGATGAGGTTGGATGGGTGGATGTATGGAGATGTTATAATCCTATGCAGGAGGTTTTCTCTTGTTTTAGCTCTTCTTATAGTTCAGCCTCTAGAATAGACATGGTGCTAAGTGATCAGCAGGGGTTAAGGTTAGTTACTAAGATCTCATATACACCGAAGAACATCTCAGATCATACGCCGGTAATATGGAAAATTAAATTGCGGGTAAACTTTTCAAACTTAACCCTCACTGTCTTAATGTTCTGGGAGAGGAGGAGGTGGAAATAGATAGAGAAAGAGAGGGGTTTATGTGGGTAAATAGGGGTTCTGCAAGCATCCAAGTTGTTTGGGACGCCTTGAAGGCATTTATCAGAGGGTGGTATTTTAAAAAGATTTTGGTTAAAAAGAGAGAATTTAAAGCCAAGGAAACTAACCTCTCTCATGATATTGAGCAGAAGTGACGGAATTATGAGATTATAGTGAATGAAGCTTTGTTGAATGAATTGAAAGCAGTCCAGGAGGAGTATGCAAGGTTTGTGAGGGATAGAGCCTATAATAGAATGTTATTTACAGATCATAAGAAGTTTAGAGAAGGAAGCAGACCAGGGCGACTTCTGTCTAATATTATCAGGACTCAGACACAAAATAGTAATATTACTGCTGTTAGAGATGAGGATGGTAGGATAGTAGTAGAGCAAAGAATGATAGATTTAAAATTTACAAAGGCTTTTTCTAAGTTGTATTCTTCTTCCGATCCAGACCTATCTAATTTAGATTTGTTATTATTTGATCAGATCCATCTGCCTAAGGTGACCGCTTTGCATCAGTAGACATTGGATTCCCCGCTTTCCTTGGCGGAATTGGAGGCAACGTTGGCCTCTGTCAGTGGTAATACAGCTCCGGGAGCAGACGGTCTGCCGTATGAGTTTTATAGAAGACATGCAAGGACGCTGCTTCCAATTCTGCTAGAGGTATTGAATCAGTCTATTGGTGATGGGGTACTCCCTAATGGTGCTTTTAGACAGAACAATTATCGTTCGAATTTGCTTGATAACGATCGGATTCGAACGATAATCGTACGTGTAAACGCTGCGAACGATCAAGCGACGATCGATAAATCGGTCATTTTGATCTTTCATGTTTTTAAATTGTTGTTCGTTGTTTGCAAAAAATTTGCAGATCGGTCGTTCACCGATTTACCCTGTGTGTGAGATAGGCTTAAGCGATTGCAAAACGATTTTTCCGTACAATGTATCGTTCCGTCAAAACGCTGATTGTTATAAAAAAAACATTGTTCGTTCAAAATCGATAATCGTGCGATCGAGCAAATTATCGCTCCGTCTAAAAGCACCATAAGTTCATGGAGGAGGCTGTTATTGTTCTTATTGGGAAGAAGGGGGAGGACCATCTTGAGATGGGGAATTACCGTCCAATTTCTTTGTTGAATATTGATTTCAAAGTTTTTTCTAAGTTAATAGCTAGGAGGCTGTCAAACGTAATAGAGGACTTGATGTCAGAAGATCAGAATGGCCTTTTGCCAGGCCGTACAGTATTTAATAATATAAAAAGGATGTACATAAACATGCAAATAGCTGCAGAAGGGGATAGAGCTGTAGTAGCACTGGATGCCTGTAAAGCGTTCGACTAGGTAGAATGGCCATATTTATGGAAGACTTTGGAACATCTTGGTTTTGGTGTTAAATTTATAGAGTGGGTTCAGCTGTTGTATAGGCAACCCTTGGGTAGAATTCTTATTAATGGTGTGGTGTCCCTTCAATTTAGCATACACAGAGGCACCCGGCAGGGTTGCCCACTGTCCCCTATGCTGTTTGCTCTTTACATTGAGCCTTTAGCAGAGTGGATAAGGTCTTGTGGAAAATTTAAAGATTTGGGCCTAAAAAGCGATAATGAGAAGATTCCTTTGGATAGAGATCTAAAGAGGAGTTATGTAACTTGAAAGTATGTAGTATGAAGGAGGGTCTTGAGTACTTGGGAATAACTGCGGCCGCCGATCCCTCTTTATATATAAAACAGAATGTTAAGCCGTTGATGGATAGAATAGCGGAGAAGGTTGTGGTCTGGTTAAGTCTCTCCATATCAATGTCGGCAAGGATGGCTCTTATCAAGATGGTCCTTCACTCCCAAATTAATTTTTTTTTCAGCAGCCTCACCAATTTGGATACTTAATAGACTTATATGGGGTAGAAAGAGGGTGAGGCTTCGCTATGGTCAGTTTTGCCCACGGATTGAGAGGGGCGGTTTTACTCTGCAGGACTTTTTATATTTTTTGGCTTTTCAACTTGCTTTTATTATTGCACATACACTGTAGGGATTTAGGTTGGGTCACTGCTAATTGCATGAAATAAAGAGATAAGGGTGTTTTTGTAAGGTTAGAATCAGGAGGTGTGAGAGTGACTTCGAAGGGTTTAGATTTTTTTGGTACACTGACACATAAATTATTGCAGGAAATTAAGAAGGTGTATAAAATAAGAGGGAGTTTGGCTTGCACGGAGCTGTGGAATGACAGCAATTTTCCAAAGTTTGAGGAATTATCCAATCAAAAATTTTGGAAGGAATGTAGCCTTAGTAAAGTTCAGTTCTTTTTTGAACAGGGTTTTCTCAGGAAAAGGGAGGATATTTTTACAGGCTGTGAAGAGGCCTGGCAAAATAGATTCAGTTATTCACAGTTAAAACACGCATTTCACAAAACACATAATTAGGAGTTTTTTTTTTTAATTATTGGTAATTAGGGAATTGACAGAATTATGGCTTTGAGAAAAATTAGGGGGCTCCCTTCACGGATATACACAATGTTACTGAGAGAAAGGTATGAAATGGTAGTGCCTGCCCAGGTCAAGTGGGAGAAGGTGTGTGGAGTATATTCTGCTTCCAGATGGGAGGGCATTGTTAGGAGTGTGGAGAGAGTACCACAGAATCCTGAGCACAAACTTATTAAAATTTTGTGCACTATGCACCATTGTTTTTGCACAAGGTAGGGGTCAGGGAGAACTCAAGGTGTGATAGATTTGGTGAGACAGAGGCAGACATGACCCATATGTTTTGGCTGTTCTAAGGTTCTAAGGTTAAGAAGTATTGGATGGAGGTAGTGGTAGTTTTGGAAAACAAAGGTATTTTTAAAGGGCAATTGTCATTGGAGGTAGCAGTATTGGGGGATGATCCTGAAGGGAAAATGGGTGGCAAGTTGCTGTTCCTTGCAAGATTGATAATACTGAGAAATTGGATAGGGAAGGCCAGACCATCTATAGAAGAATGGGAAAATCAAGTGAATTTGATCAAAAGATATGACTGGCTGTCAGCAAGGGGAGTCAGGAGTAGAGAAGAGAGGTATAGGAAAATGTGGGGGAAGTGGTAATTTTCTTTCTTTTTTTTCCCCTTTTTTTTCTCCTCCTTTCTTCCCAGGGATGGCAGGGGTGGGTAGAGTGGGGGCTTTAAGGGGTTTATGCTTTATGGGATATTGTATTTATTCTTGAATTATTGGGAAAGATAAGTTTTGTATATGTATGTGATATTGCTGTCCTAATTTGAAGGACAAATGTAATTGGTTTGTAAGTATAAAAATTAAAGCTAATAAAAAAAGAGGAGAGTTAGAAAGGAGTCAGAACATAGAGGTGAAAGAAGGGACCAATGGAGGGGAGGATAAGAGCAGATGATAGGGAGATACATTTACTGCAGATGAGTAGTAAAAATGGTTGTAGCCACAGCATTTCAATAAATCCTATTTCCTATAATGAAGGTGTTAAAAGTTAAAAGTAATATAAAGTAATATAAAGGTAAAATAAAGTTTATGTTTACTAATGCCAGAAGTCTAACCAGCAAGATGGGGGAGCTAGAGGCCTTGGTCCTGGAGGAATCCACTGGTGTAGTTGGTGTGACTGAGACATGGCTGGACTCCTCACATGACAGGGCTGTCAATATTCAGGGATTTACATTATTTAAAAGGGACAGGGTGGGCAGAAGGGGTGAGGAGTATGTCTGTATGTTAGAAATGATATTAAAGTGAGTTTAAAAGATGTAATAGCAGGTAAAAACTGTGAGGATGTGGAATTCTTTGTGGGTAGAACTACAGAGGGAGAAAAAAATATTCTTGGTGTAATCTATAGACCCCCCAACATAACTGAGATAATTGATGGCCAGTTGTATAGACAAATAGGGTGGGCTGCCCGAGAGGGGACAGTAGTGGTAATGGGTGACTTCAACTATCCAGATGTACATTGGGGTCACGGTTCAGCTAAAACCACAAAGGGGAGGGAATTTCTTAACCTCCTGCAGGATAATTTTCTGGGACAGTTTATGGAGGAGCCAAAAAGAAGTGATGCACTGTTGGATCTGGTTATTTCTAACAATGCTGAGCTGGTTGGGGATGTCAGTGTCCATGAACACCTGGGTAATAGTGACCGCAATATAATGACTTTTAGCTTAAAGTGTAGAAAACAAAGACATGTTGGAAGGGCAAAAAATTTTAATTTTAAAAGGGTCAATTTTCCAGGGTTAAGGGCTGAAGTTCACGGCATAGACTGGGAGCAGCTGCTGTCACATACTGATTCAGCTAATAAATGGGAAATCTTCAAATCCACATTAAATAACTGTACTGATAAATTCATTCCTATAGGTAACAAATATAAATTATTAAAATTAAATCCCACATGGCTTACAACTGAGGTTAGAAGAGCTATAAATGACAAACAATGGGCATTCAAAAATACAAATCATAGGGGTCAGATGTAGCCTTTAAACATTAATAAAATAGTAATAAAAGCAGCAAAAATTCACAATGAAAGGCAGGTGGCTATAGATAGCAAAAGAAACTCCCAAAAATTCTTCAAATATATTAATGCAAAAAAACAATGTCAGAGCACCCCTTAATAATGATGACAGGGAGTTAATAACTGGGGATCAGGAGAAAGCTGAGTTACTTAATGGGTTCTTCAGCTCTGTATATACAAAAGAAGAGGGTGGGGCAAGTGCTGAGGTGGGCAGGGCCAGTGCTGCTAACATGTGTAATGTACTGAACTGGCTTACTATAGATATAATTCAAGATAAATTAAATAAACTCAATGAAACCAAAGCTCCAGGGCCAGATGGATTACACCCCAAAGTTCTTAGGGAACTCAGTTCTGTAATTTCTTTACCCTTGTATGAAATATTCATGAAATATTCCGTGATTCTTTGGTGACCAGTATTGTGCTGAGAGACTGGTGTAAGAGAAATGTAGTGCCAATCTTCAAAAAGGGCTCTAGGATTTCCCGAAGTAACTATAGACCCATAAGGGGAGATTTACCATACATGGTGTAAAGTGAAACTGGCTCCGTTGCCCCTAGCAACCAATCAGATTCCACCTTTCATTCCTCACAGACTCTTTGGAAAATGAAAGGTGAAATCTGATTGGTTGCTAGGGGCAACTGAGCCAGTTTCACTTTACACCATGTTTGATAAATCTCCCCCATAAGCTCAATGTCCATTGTGGGGAAACTATTTGAGGGGTAATAGTATTATAAGTGATAACCAGGTTTTTTTTTTTACTAAGGATAGAAGCTGTCAAACCAACCTAATATGTTTTTATGAAGAGGTGAGTAGAAGCCTGGATAGGGGGGTGGCTGTGGATGTAGTGTATCTGAATTTTGCAAAAGCGTTTGACACAGTCCCTCATAAACATCTGATGACTAAGTTAAGGTCTATGGGTTTAGAAAGTTTAGTCTGTAACTGGATTGAAAACTGGCTTAATAATCGTACCCAAAAAGTGGTTGTCAATGATTCCTACTCGAATGGTCCCTGGTAATAAGTGGTGTACCCCAAGGGTCAGTACTGGGCCCTCTTCCGTTTAACTTGTTTATTAATGATATTGAGGATGGGATTAAGAGCAATGTTTCTATCCTTGCAGATGACACCAAGCTTTGTAGTACAGTAACATCTATGGAAGATGTGCAGATGTTACAAGCTGACTTAGATACAGTGGGGAAGATTTATGAAAGGGTGTAAATATACAACTGGTGTAAAAAAGCCCACAGCAACCAATTACATCTCTGCTTTAAGCTCTAGTAAGATAAAAGAGGAGCTGTGATTGGTTGCTGTGGGCAGTTTACACCAGGTGTATATTCACACCCTTTCATAAATCTTCCCCATTGAGTGCTTTGGCGTCCACTTGGCAAATGAGGTTCATTGTGGATAAACGTAAAAGTTATGCACCTGGGTACTAATAACCCACATGCATCATATGTCCTAGGAAGAGTTACACTGGGAGAGTCACTGATAGAGAAGGATCTGAGTGTACTTGTTGATAGACTACAAAAAAGCACATAATGTCAGCTGCTTCTAAGGCCAGCAAAATATTGTCCTGCATTAACACAGGCATGGACTCTTGGGATATAATATTACTGCGTTAAAAAACCTTTCCAAGTAAAACCCCTTCAAAAGACAAGAGGGCACTGCCTCCGCCTGGAGAAAAAAAGGTTCAATCTCTGGAGGCGACAAGCCTTCTTCACCATGAGAACAGCGAATCTGTGGAACAGTCTACCCCAGGATCTGGTAACATCAAAAACAGTGGAGTGCTTCAAAATAGGCTTAGACAAGTTCTTAGAACAAAATAAAATGAATGCATATGTATAGAACCTACCCATCATCCTCCCCCCTTCCCTGTATCCATCCCCTCCTTGTATATCTCCCTTCCCTGCATCCATCCTCTCCTTGGTTGAACTTGATGAACATGTGTCTTTTTTTAACCGTATTAACTATGTAACAATGTAACCCTGATCGTGTCATGAAAAGATTCAATGGCATGCGGGCACACGATAGAGCCTACGGACCTACTGGCGTACCTGTACATCATAGGTCCTTAAGTGACAGACTCCTATGCCATACTGGTACATCATCGACCCTTAATGGGTAGTGCCAATACAGATGCCTCACTAGATGGGACAGGCCAAGAATGTATCCTAATTACCTAATTTGTGCAGAGGGAATGGAAGGGGTTGAATGCTTTATTGTACAGGGGTTGGAAGGGGTTTGATGGGGATTTTAATGTGTCGTTTTTTTCACATGTTTTATAGTTCAATACTGTATTTACAGTATTTGACTGTCCTGTAATCCGACTCTCCACTAAGCAGGAACACTGGGTTAACTTCACCCACACACATAAGTTAACTTCACACTGGCTTAACAATGGGTTAACGTCATCAACAGCACCGACACTCTGGGTTCATTTCACACTGCCTTAACACTGGGTTAACTTCACCCAGACACTGGGTTCATTTCACACTGCCTTAACACTAGAATAACTTCACCCACACACTGGGTTAAGTGAACACTGGCTTAACAATGGGTTAACTTCAGCTACAGCACCTACACATTGAGTTGAAAGGACACTGTGTTAACATCACCTACAGCACCCACACACTGTGTTAACAATGGGTTGACTTCACCTAATAGCACCCACTGACACCCACCCACAATGGACTGTCCTATTCTTGACTCTCCTCTACCTCTCTCCTATACCTCGCTCTCCCTTTTTAATAAAATCCCTTGCACCTGATCAGTGACTGTACTGTAATGAATTATGTTAACCCCTTTGTGCTGCAGCTAGTTTGGGCCTTAATGACCAGGCTAATTTTTCAAAATCTGACCTGTCTCACTTTATGCTCTCATAGCTCAGTGATGCTTTAACGTATGCTAGCGATTCTGAGATTGTTTTTTCGTGACATATGGCACTTTATGTTAGTGGCAAAATTTGGTCACTACTTTGTGTGTTTTTTTGTGAAAAACATCAAAATATCATGAAAAATTTAAAAAATTTGCATTTTATGAACTTTGAAATTTTCTGCTTCTAAAAAAAGAAAGTCGTAGCACATAAATTAGTTACTAAGTCACATTACCAATATGTCTTCTTTATTCTGGCATAATTTGGTAAACATATTTTACTTTTTTAGGGTGTTATGGGGCTTAGAAATTTATCAGCAAATTATCACATTTTCGTGAAACTGATTTTTTTAGGGACCAGTTCTTTTTTTAAATGGATTTAGAAGTCTGGTATCCTGAAAACCCCCATAAGTGACCCCATTTTGGAAACTACACACCTTAAAGAATTAATCTAGGGGTATAATGAGCATTTTAACCCTACAGGGGCTGGAGGAAAGTATTCACAATTAGGCAGTAAAAAAATTGAAAATTTCAATTTTCCAATAATATATACGTTTAGATTAAAGTTTCTCATTTTCAAAAGGAATATGAGACAAAAAGCACCCCAAAATTTGTAATGCAGGTTCTCTTGAGTACAACAGTACCCCATATGTGGGCGTAAACCACTGTATGGGCACACAGCAGGGCTCAGAAGGAAGGGAGCGCCAATTAGCTTTTCCAATGCAGATTTTGCTGAAGAAGTTTCTGAGCACCAGGTGCGTTTGTAGTGCCCCTGTAGTGTCAGCAGAGAGAAAACCCCCCATAAGTCACCCCATTTTGGAAAGTACACCCCTCAAAGAATTCATCTTGGTGTGTGGTGACCATTTTGACCCCACAGGTATTACAGGAAAGTATTCAAAAGAAGACAGTAAAAATGAAAAACTTGAATTCTTCCAATAATATGTTCGTTTAGTTTGAAATTTCTCAATTTCACGAGGAACAAGAGGAAAAAAATACCCCAAAATTTGTAACGCAGGTTCTCCTGAGTACAATGGTACCCCATATGTGGGCATAAACCACTGCATGGGCACACAGGAGGGCTCAGAAGGGAAGGAGCGCCAATTAGCTTTTTCAATGCAGATTTTGCTGCAGAAGTTTCCGAGCGCCAGGTGCGTTTGCAGAGCCCCTGTAGTGTCCGTAGAAGAGAACCCCCCCAAAAGTCACTCCATTTTGGAAAGTGCACCCCTCAAAGTATTCATCTTGGTGTGTGGTGACCATTTTGACCCCACAGGTATTAGAGGAAAGTATTCAAAAGTAGACAGTAAAAATGAAAAACTCAAATTTTTCCAATATTATGTTCTTTTAGTTTGAAATTTCTCAATTTCACGAGGAACAAGAGGAAAAAAGTACCACAAAATTTGTAACGCAGGTTCTCCTGAGTACAATGGTACCCCATATGTGGGCGTAAACCACTGCATGGGCACACAGGAGGGCTCAAAAGGGAAGGAGCGCCAATTAGCTTTTTCAATGCAGATTTTGCTGAAGAAGTTTCTGAGCGCCAGGTGCGTTTGCAGCGCCCCTGTAGTGCTAGCGGAGTAAAATCTCGCCATAAGTCACTCCATTTTGGAAAGTGCACCCCTCATAGAATTTATTTTGGGGTGTGGTGAGCATTTTGACCCCACAGGTATTTGAGGAAAGTATTCAAAAGTAGACAGTAAAAATGAAAAACTCGAATTTTTCCAATAATATGTTCCTTTAGTTTGAAATTTCTCAATTTCACGAGGAACAGGAGAGAAATGTCACCCCAATATATGTAAAGCAGGTTCTCCTGAGTAGAACGGTACCCCATATGTGGGCATAAACCACTGCATGGGCACACAGCCGGGCTCAGAAGGGAAGGAGCGCCAATTAGCATTTTCAGTGCAGATTTTTCTGAAGAAGTTTCTGAGCGCCAGGTGCGTTTGCTGAGCCCCTGTAGTGTCAGCAGAATAGATTCCCCCCAAAAGTCACCCCATTTTGGAAAATGCACCCCTCAAAGAATTCATCTTGGGGTGTGGTGAGCATTTTTACCCCACAGGTATTAGAGGAAAGTATTCAAAATTGGCCAGTAAAAATGAAAAACTCGAATTTTTCCAATAATATGTTGGTTTAGTTTGAAATTTCTCAATTTGACGAGGAACAGGAGAGAAAACGTACCCCAAAATCTGTAACGCAGGTTCTCCTGAGTACAACGGTACCCCATATGTGGGCATAAACCACTGTATGGGCACACAGCAGGGCTCAGAAGGGAAGGAGCGCCGATTTACAGGAGCAAAACCGCAGCTAGTAATGGTTATTAGAATAGCGCAGTTACTAAAATAAGATAAAAAAAATTAGATTACAGGTAATGTGGGGTGGTTACGGGCAACCAGGGGTGGTTATGGGCAACCTGAGGTGGTTACAGGTAATCTGGGGTGGTTACGGACAACATGGGGTGGTCACGGGCAACCTGCTGTGGTTACAGGCAACGCGGGGTGGTTACGGGCAATGTGTGGTGGTCACGGGCAACCTGCTGTGGTTACGGCAACGTGGGGTGGTTACAGGCAACGTGGGGTGGTTACAGGCAATGTGGGCTGGTTACAGGCAACGTGGGCTGGTTACAGGCAACGTGGGCTGGTAACGGGCAACGTGGGCTGGTTACGGGCAACCTGCTGTGCTTACAGACAATCTGGGATGGTTACGGGAAACGTGGGGTGGTTATGGGCAACCTGCAGTGCTTACAGACAATCTGGGGTGGATACGGGCAACGTGGGGTGGTTACGGGCAACCTGCAATGCTTACAGACAATCTGGGGTGGTTACAGGCAACGTTGGCTGGTTACGGGCAACCTGCAGTGCTTACAGACAATCTGAGGTGGATACGGGCAACGTGGGGTGGTTACGCGCAACCTGCAGTGCTTACTGACAATCTGGGGTGGTTACGGGCAACGTGGGGTGGTTACGGGCAATGTGGGGTGGTTACGGATAAACTGAAGTTCTTATAGGCAATCTGGGGTGGGTACCTGTAATCTGACATGGGCACCGCAATCTGGAGGGGGTCATTGGCAATTTGGGGTGGTCAGAGGCAAGGTGCGGTGGTCAGAGGCAAGGTGCGGTGGTCAGAGGCGACGTGCGGTGGTCAGAGGCGACGTGCGGTGGTCAGAGGCGACGTGCGGTGGTCAGAGGCATCGTGGCGTGGTCAGAGGCATCGTGGCGTGGTCAGAGGCAACGCGCAGTGGTTACGTGCAATCTGGGGGGGTTACATGTAATCTGGCATGATTACGGGGAACCTGGGGGGGTTATGTGCAACCTGGAAGGGTTACAGACAATCTGGGATTGTTACTGATAAACTGAAGTGCTTATAGGTAATCTGGGGTGGGTACATGTAATTTGGGGTGGTTACGGGCAATCTGGAGGGGGTCACTGGCAATTTGCGGTGGTTACGGGCAACGTGCGGTGGTTACGGGCAACGTGCGGTGGTTACGGGCAACGTGCGGTGGTTACGGGCAACGTGCGGTGGTTACGGACAACGTGCGGTGGTTACGGGCAACGTGCGGTGGTTACGGGCAACGTGCGGTGGTTACGGGCAACGTGCGGTGGTTACGGGTAATCTGGGGAGGGGTTAGGGGTAATTTGGGAGTAAACTGCAATTATTACTATAATAAAAAGTGTGTGTTTTATTTTTTTGTATGTTTGTCACTTTTTGTACTTTACATATTCATTTTCACTGTATTACTATGATTACTGTGATATTTTCTATCTCAGTAATCACAGTTCAGTGACAGAGACCAAATTGGTCTCTGTCACTTTAAATTTTCAGAGTTGGCTGGTTATGGAGCGCATGCGCACTTCATAACCAGCCAGGACGTCGAGGAGGAAGGAGCTCCGTCGATCCGGTGAGTATATGGGGAAGGGGGGGGTGACTGGGGGACGGGGGTGACAGGGGGGGTGGGGGGCGACTTGGGGGGTGGGGGGACATCACTTTTTATCCCCTGTCACCAATCATTCATGGTGACAGGGGATAAAAAGTGCCGGGAGCACATGGCACAAGCGATCAGCGGTATATAGTATATACCGCTGATCGCTTGTACCGGGACCCCACAGGGGGGTCCCCGATGACTGCCCCATGCTCTCCGCTACCTCCGGTGGCGGAGAGCATGGGGCTTTCATTCATTTTAACCTTTTAATCGCTGTGAACCGACGTTAGTCGGTTCACAGCGATAGCGGCGGCCATCTTGGAAATGATGGCCGCCGGGGGAGGGGGGTTAGTTATCGGGGCACTAGGGGGGGCTGATCTGAGGTCTGGGGGATACTTATTTCATCTCCCCCCGCCGTAGATTCACGGCGGGGGGAGATGAAAGGTGGCGGCAGCACCGGTAATCTCCATTACCGACGGTCGCCGCTATAACGTTAATAGCGGCGATCGTCGGTAAGGGGGGGGGCCGGGACGGACCTCACACACTGCCCCAACCCCTCAGCTACCTCCGGTAGCCGGGGGGATGGGGTGGGGGCCGTCCCGGCCCCGCAGCCTTATTCTCTGCCATCGCCGTAAAAAGCTGATGGCAGCAGAATAAGGACCATTAGTGACCGCCGTAGAAAGCCGTATCGGCGGTCACTAAGGGGTTAAAGCGTAACTGTCATGTTTTTTTTTTATTGCAGAAATCAGTAGTATAAGCGATTTTAAGAAACTCTGTAATAGGTTTCATCAGCCAAAAAAGCCTCCTTCTGTACTCAAGAAGCAATCTCCCAGCCTCCCCCCCCCCCCCCTGACTTCTTATCTGTGCATTATCAGGCAAACAAGTCTTCATTACAAAGAAGCCAGTGAAAACGGGTTCTGCTCTCTCCATTGTAAGCCTATGAAGGGGGGAGGGGCTGGGGGAGATGAGGGAGCAGGAAGAAGTGACATGAAGGTCAGCTGTTTGTAGATTGTCTGGGCACCTAAAACGCTAAATTCAGGTGTCAGAAAGGTCAGTGCTTATCTATGAACTTACTGAGAGAAGATTGCAGGGTGTTGTGCTGTGCAGGACTGCTCCGTGCTCAGTCACTCCTAACAGCCCCTCCCCTCTCCATAGCCACATAATGGACACAGAAATCCTGCTTCATCTGATGTGAGGGTGGAGGCTGGGAGATTGCTTTTTCCGTCCAGAAGAAATCTCTTTTAGTTCATAAAACCTATTACAAAATTTCTTAAAATCGCTTCTACTGTTGATATTTAATGTTTTCAGAAAAATTACCCTGAAATGACAGTTACGCTTTAAGCAATTTTTTAACAATTTGCTTTGCAAATGCACTAGGTTACCTCTGGTTCAGATATATTTTTACAAAATGGATGCTCTCCCCAGAATGTGACCAATTATTTACTCATTCTATTTGAGCCACTTAGGAGGAGGTCAAGTGTGACCTTGAAATGCTCTTGACAACCCCACATTTCAAACAAGTCATCTTCTATTGTCACCTAACAAGACTGTGTCCAGCAAAGCTGAGAGATAGACAGTGGGGCCCCGCTGCTTCAATTAATTTACATCGAGGCTGCTGACGTCACCTGCACTCAGTGCAGACAGTGCTGCCTTACCGGGACGCCGATCCGAACCCCCCGGACTGGTGAGCAGTACATGTGCACCAAGATATCTTAATATTTTTACAGTTGATGTAGAGACATCCAAACTTACGGCTCTTAGAAAGATCTTGCATATCTCAGTACAGCACTATACTACATCGGGCTGTGTTTGAAATATACAGCTACATCAAAGTCTGCATGGCTAGACTGTTTCAAGCTATCGTCACACAACTGCAGATACATATGTATCTGTCTGCTGTCATTTACAAGTAACTACTTACTAATAGCTACATTTGTTTGGCTAAGACTGTGAACATCTAGGAGGCAGCATATCGGGCTGCTTAAATATATGAATATACATTCCTAGCTCCAACCTTATGTTTTAGCTGTCGAGAGTCTATGAACTACTACCAAGTGGGATACCTTACATTGTGGTTTGCTTTTGTACTTGTACTTGTTTTATATATTACATTTCTTGCATTTTATGCCCTTTTAACACAGTTTTAGTGGACTTTGTCCAATTTGGTGTTACCGTATTATTAAATATTTATATGATTTATCTTCTCTGTTATTGAGGATAGAATATTAATTATACTTATACATACACAACTTCTGATTTTATTTTATTATAGTACACACATACACTGAACCTTGAGGTCTAGACCCATTTTTATGCCTATCCAGATATATTTTCGTCCCCCTTTACTTTTTATCAGACCTCATTCGGGGATTCCAAATTATGAACACACTTTCCATTGGAGCAAACACGACACATCGCTCACATCAATGCGGGCCATACTCCTCTTCCGCAAGAATCCTTTCTTACAGGAAATCAGTCTGTTCAACTATCAGGAGATGTGTTATCTTGCTTGTTGTTGTTGTTGCTCGGCTTGTTGCTACACTGTATTGACTCCTGACGAAGCTGCAATGTAGCGGCGATACGCGTGGGGTATTCCTTCTGCTACATGGGGATGTGTCATTGCTTATGGGTATGATCTTCACGACTAATAGGATTCACTTATCATAGCTTCTTATTGTGTTATTATGTTTCCCTTCCTCTAAGTCCCATGTCTGGGGGCCTTCATGGCCTATTACATTGTAGCAGTGCAGTTTAACCTTTATTCCCAGGTTCTGCAGTTCTTCTCCCCTCTTTGGGGATTTTAGATGTTTTTAACATTGTTTGTTTAGCTAGTGTTTAATAAAGTTTATTCTTTTTTTCATCTCATTTTTGGTGTGCGCTTGACTCAGTTACCCTAGTTTTCCTCTGTCCTTCTTTCTATAAATATTGCTGTATATCTAGGGTTGTTAGCTGCACCCAGTATGTTCTGATCAGTTGTTATTCATGTTTGGTGGTGCCCACCCTGCCTTCTCTATTTCCGAGATGTGTTATCTGACACTGGGTAATATGATGTGCTATTTAAACTGTTCATTTGCGCTAATACTGTTAACGTGAAAAAGGCCCCCTTTGATTTGGTGGGCGAAACACGTTGTGCTAATAAATTCTACCTACGGATTAACCACGTAACAGTGTGGTCTACTGAGCATCTGCGAGCACATCAAGCCGGGAATCCATGGTCCAGTAGTCCATTGTGGCTCATATACACTATCAGGAGATGTAATGGTCGTCCATTGGTTAATGATTATTGTTTTATTATGTTTTAGGGTGCTATTCCACAAAGCGATTTTTACGAAGATTAAGATCTCAAACGGCTGCTATGGCTAACGACCTAAAATTGTTAACCCAATTACATGGAACAATGATCGTTTCTTATGACTGTTCTTGCTGTCTTGCTAAACGACATCCGACATACTGAACGACATTTTAAAACACTGAACGACGTGCAAACGATTTGCAAATGATCAGTGATAAAAATAGGTCCAAGTTCTATCAAGTGACCAACAATTTCTTGTTGGTCGTTTAATCGTCTGTTATTACAAAAAATGATTATCAATCAATTATGAAAGATCTAACGATTTTTCAAAAGATAATCCTCCCTTTGATACTGTTGCCTACTAATTTCAGCTTTGTAATCTCTGATCGGAAGATCCTTATGGTATATATATATTTTATTTCATTGCCACATGCTGGTTTCATGCAAGTCACATGATCGGTGCTATCTGTGACATCACTATTGTGTACTTTCAGTTAGATCAATCTTTAGAGTGGCTACTAATTTTTACTTGTAAATTTCTTACATATGTCTTTTAAGAGACAATATGTGTAACTTTTAGTGATGAGCGAATACTAAAATGCTTGGGTGATCCTTACTCGAGGCGAGTATTTCCCAATACTCGAGTGCTCGTTTCGAGTGACGAATCCCATTGAAGTCAATGGGAGACTCGAGCAGGAGACTCAAATTCGGTAGAGAGAAGGTCGAGTGAAAACCTGTCAACCTCAGGAATTGATGGAAACACAACGGAAATGGACAGGAAACAGCAAAGGCAGCATGTATGCATGCCTCTGACGCTGCCTAATGGCACCATTATGCCTAATTCTGTGCAACATCCTGGTTAAAACAGAGGTAGGCATAGGAACCACCCAAAAACTCAGCCTGACACAGCATGGCAGTGAGAACACAGGGAACCATTAAAACAGAGGTAGCATATCATGAACCACCCAAAAATTCAGCCTGACACAGCATAGCGGTGAGGACAGAGTGAACAAGATAGAAGCGGTAGCCAGTCAGCCTTCCAAAAATTATACCAGACCTAGCATGGCAGTGAGCACACAGAGAACCATTAAAAGTGAGTGAGAAAGCAAGTGAGCCTCCCCAAAATTAGGCCAAACACTGCATGGCATTGAGCACACAGAGAACTCCCGGGATCAGCAGTAGCCAACATGGAGGCCAGGCAGGAGCAACAGTAACCAACATGGAGGCCAGGCAGGAGTAAAAGTAATCAACATGGAGGCCAGGCAGGAGCAACAGTAGTTAACATGAAGGCCAGGCAGGATCAGCTGTAGCGAACATAGAGGCAAGGGAAGGCACGCCAGTAGTCAGCAGTAGTCAACATGGATGCCCGTTAAGGCCCAGCAGTAGCCAACATGGAGGCAAGGGCAGGCACCACAGTAGTCAGCAGTAGTCAACATGGATGCCAGTAAAGGCCCAGCAGTAGTCAACATGGATGCCAGTTAAGGCCCAGCAGTAGCCAACATGGATGCCAGTTAAAGCCAAGCAGTTGCCAACATGGAGGCAAGGGCAGGCCCACCAGTAGTCAACATGGATGCCAGTTAAGGTCAAGCAGTGGCCAACATGGAGACAAGGGCAGGCACACCAGTAGTCAACATGGATGCCAGTAAAGGCCTAGCAGTAGCCAACATGGAGGCAAGGGCAGGCACAGCAGTAGTCAACATGGATGCCAGTAAAGGCCCAGCAGTAGTCTACATGGATGCCAGTTAAGGCCAAGCAGTAGCCAACATGGAGGCCAGGGCAGGCACACCAGTGGTCAACATGGATGCCAGTTAAGGCCAAGCAGTAGCCAACATGGAGGCAAGGGCAGGCACACCAGTAGTCAACATGGATGCCAGTTAAGGCCAAGCAGTGGCCAACATGGAGACAAGGGCAGGCACACCAGTAGTCAACATGGATGCCAGTTAAGGCCCAGCAGTAGCCAACATGGAGGCAAGGGCAGGCACAGCAGTAGTCAACATGGATGCCAGTAAAGGCCCAGCAGTAGTCTACATGGATGCCAGTTAAGGCCAAGCAGTAGCCAACATGGAGGCCAGGGCAGGCACACCAGTGGTCAACATGGATGCCAGTTAAGGCCAATCAGTAGCCAACATGGAGGCAAGGGCAGGCACACCAGTAGTCAACATGGATGCTAGTTAAGGCCAAGCAGTAGCCAACATTAAGGCAAGGGCAGGCACACCAGTAGTCAACATGGATGTCAGTTAAGGCCCAGCAGTAGCCAACATGGAGGCAAGGGCAGGCACACCAGTAGTCAACATGGATGTCCATTACTGTTCTGGTCAATCCTGCCTTAAAAACGGCTACAACATCGAAAAAAGGTCGAAGATACTGGTGAAAGAATGGCAGAGGACACCCGTAAGATAAGATGACATCCACAGATAATATGGTTCGAAATGGACAAGACAAGGAAGGTAAATTGAATTTGAGTATGAATTTGACTGTAGCAGTTAGGGTAACATTCCCTGCATCATGTGACTCCCCACTTCTCCCCCACCGTTATTTTGAGATTGAATTTGACTTTGAATTGGACTGTAGCAGTTGGGGTTATTTTAACTGGTTGACTTGCGGAAATGCGCACAGATGCGGTACACCTTTTGAGCAAGTCAGCCACATTGGGGTAAGTTTTAAGGAACCGCAGCAACATTAGGTTGAAGACGTGGGCCAGGCATGGTACATGTGTGAGGCTGCAGAGTTGCAGAGCCGCCACCAGGTTCCGACCCTTGTCACACGCAACCAAGCTCACTGCTAGTTACACACGAACCAGGGTGCTGACAGCTAACTGGCTAGGCCAGCTGTCAGTCACCATCAAGGTACACCTGATGCCTCTCGACCGGGGGTGGTGAGGCCCCGGCCACGGGTAGACCAAAAAAACAAAAATTACACAGTTGGCTGGTTGGCAGGGGCACAATCGGCGGGCCCTCGGCAACCAGTCCTGCTCCTCCGCAGACGTAGTGTGACGTCAGAGCATGGCAGTGAGGAGAACTATTAAAAGTAAGTGAGGAAGCAAGTAAACCTCCCAAAAATTAGGCCACACATAGCATGGCAGTGAGCACACAGAGAACCATTAAAAGTGAGTGAGGAAGCTAGTGAGCCTCCCAAAAATTAGGCCAGACACTGCATAGCATTGAGCACACAGAGAACCATTAAAAGTGAGTGAGGAGGCAAGTGAGCCCACCCAAATTTTGTGACGCAGGTTCTCCTGAGTACAATGGTACCCCATATGTGGGCGTAAACCACTGTATGGGCACACAGCGTGGCTCAGAAGGGAAGGAGCGCCTATTAGCATTTCCAGTTCAGATTTTGCTGAAGAAGTTTCTGAGCGCCAGGTGCGTTTGCAGAGCCCCTGTAGTGCCAGCAGAATTTTTCCAATAATGTTTGTTTAGTTTGAAATTTCTCAATTTCACGAGGAACAGGGGAGAAAACTCACCACAATATATGTAACGCAGGTTCTCCTGAGTAGAACGGTACCCCATATGTGGGCATAAACCACTGTGTGGGAACACAGCAGGGCTCAGAAGTGATGGAGCGCCAATTAGCATTTCCAGTTCAGATTTTGCTGAAGAAGTTTCTGAGCGCCAGGTGCGTTTGCAGTGCCCCTGTAGTGTCAGCAGAATAACCCCCCTCCAAAAGTCACACCATTTTGAAAAGTGCACCCCTCAAAAAATGCATCTTGGGATGTGGTGACCATTTTGACCCCAAAGGTATTAGAGGAAAGTATTCAAAAGAAGACAGTAAAAATGAAAAAATAGAATTTTTCCAATAACATGTTTGTTTAGTTTGAAATTTCTCAATTTCACGAGGAACAGGGGAGAAAACTCACCACAATATATGTAACGCAGGTTCTCCTGAGTAGAACGGTACCCCATATGTGGGCATAAACCACTGTGTGGGCAAACAGCGGGGCTCAGAAGTGATGGAGCGTCAATTAGCATTTCCAGTTCAGATTTTGCTGAAGAAGTTTCTGAGCGCCAGGTGCGTTTGCAGTGCCCCTGTAGTGTCAGCAGAATAACCCCCCTCCAAAAGTCACCCCATTTTGAAAAGTGAACCCCTCAAAAAATGCATCTTGGGATGTGGTGACCATTTTGACCCCAAAGGTATTAGAGGAAAGTATTCAAAAGAAGACAGTAAAAATGAAAAAATAGAATTTTTCCAATAACATGTTTGTTTAGTTTGAAATTTCTCAATTTCACGAGGAACAGGGGTAAAAACTCACCACAATATATGTAACGCAGGTTCTCCTGAGTAGAACGGTACCCCATACATGGGTATAAACCACTGTGTGGGCAAACAGCGGGCCTCAGAAGGAAGGAAGCGCCAATTAGCATTTTCAGTGCATGATTTTTCTGAAGAAGTTTCTGAGAGCCAGGTGCGTTTGCAGTGCCCCTGTAATGTCTACAGAATAGAACCCCCCTCAAAAGTCACCCCATTTTCGAAAGTACACCCCTTAAGGAATTCATCTTGGGGTGTGGTGAGCATTTTGACCTCACAGGTATTGGAGGAAAGTATTCAAAACTAGACTGTAAAAATGAAAAAAATTGAATTTTTCCAATTAAATAACATGTTTGTTTAGTTTAAAATTTCTCAATTTCACTAGGAACAGGGGAGAAAAAGCACCCCAAAATTTGTAACGGAGGTTCTCCTGAGTACAATGGTACCCCATATGTGGGCATAAACCACTGTATGGGCACACAGCAGGGCTCAGAATAGAAGGAGTGTCATTTTAGTTACAGGCAATATGTGGGTGTTTACTGGTTATCTGGGGTGGTAATGGACAATCTTGGGGTGTTTACTGACTATCTGAGGTGGCAACAGGCAATCTGGTGGGGTTATGGGCAATCTGGGGTGGTTACGAGCAGTCTGTGCCAATCTAGGGTGGTTACGGTCAATCTGGGGTGGTTACGGGCAATCTGGGGGTGTTTACTGGCTGTATGGGGTGGTTATGGGCAATCCTGGGATATTTACTGGCTATATGGGGGGTTATGGGCAATCTTGGGGTGTTTACTGGCTATCTGGGGTGGTGATGGGCAATCTGGGGGTGTTCACTGGCTATCTGGAGTTGCAACGGGCAATCTGGGGTGGTGACGGGAAATCTGGGGTGGTGACGGGCAATCTGGGGTGGTTGCGAGCAATCTGGGGTGGTTACAGGCAATTTGGGGTAGTAACAGGCAGTCTGTGGCAATCTGGGGTGGTTACGGGCAATCTGTGGTGGTTACGGGCTGTCTGGAATGGTTATAGGCTATCTGGGGGGGATACGGGCAATCAGGGGAGATAACGGGCAATCTAGGGAGATTACGGGCAATCTGGGGTAGTGACGGGCAATCTGGGGTAGTGACGGGCAATCTGGGGTCGTGACGGGCAATCTGGGGTCGTGACGGGCAATCTGGGGTCGTGACGGGCAATCTAGGCTGTGACGGGCAATCTGGGGTGGTTATGGGCTGTCTGGGGTGGTTATGGGCTGTCTGGGATGGTTATAGGCTGTCTGGGATGGTTATGGGCAATCTAGGGAGATTACGGGCAATCTGGGGTGGATACGGGCAATCTGGGGAGATTACGGACAATCTGGGGAGATTACAGGCAATCTAGGGTGGTTACAGGCAATCTGGGGTGGTGACGGGCAATCTGGGGTGGTTACAGGTAATCTGGGGTAGTTACAAGTAATCCGGGGTGGTTACAAGTAATCCAGGGTGGTTACGAGTAATCCAGGGCACTTGACTTTGGTTACGGTCAATCTGGGGTGGTTACGGGCAATCTGGGGTGGTTATGGGCAATCTGGGGTGGTTACGAGCAGTCTGTGCCAATCTAGGGTGGTTACGGTCAATCTGGGGGTGTTTACTGGCTGTATAGGGTGGTTTGGGGCAATCTTGGGATATTTACTGGCTATATGGGGGGGCTATGGGCAATCTTGGGGTGTTTACTGGCTATCTGGGGTGGTGATGGGCAATCTGGGGGTGTTCACTGGCTATCTGGGGTTGCAACGGGCAATCTGAGGTGGCAACAGGCAATATGGTGGGGTTATGGGCAATCTGGGGTGGTTACGAGCAGTCTGTGCCAATCTAGGGTGGTTACGGTCAATCTGGGGAGGTTACGGGCAATCTGGGGGTGTTTACTGGCTGTATGGGGTGGTTATGGGCAATCTTGGGATAATTACTGGCTATATGGGGGGTTATGGGCAATCTTGGGGTGTTTACTGGCTATCTGGGGTGGTGATGGGCAATCTGGGGGTGTTCACTGGCTATCTGGGGTTGCAACGGGCAATCTGGGGTGGTGACGGGCAATCTGGGGTGGTGACGGGCAATCTGGGGTGGTGACGGGCAATCTGGGGTGGTGACGGGCAATCTGGGCTGGTGACGGGCAATCTGGGGTGGTGACGGGCAATCTGGGGTGGTTGCGAGCAATCTGGGGTGGTTACAGGCAATTTGGGGTAGTAACAGGCAGTCTGTGGCAATCTGGGGTGGTTACGGGCAATCTGGGGTGGTTACGGGCTGTCTGGAATGGTTATAGGCTATCTGGGGGGGATACGGGCAATCAGGGGAGATTACGGGCAATCTAGGGAGATTACGGGCAATCTGGGGTAGTGACGAGCAATCTGGGGTAGTGACGGGCAATCTGGGGTAGTGACGGGCAATCTGGGGTCGTGACGGGCAATCTGGGGTCGTGACGGGCAATCTAGGCTGTGACGGGCAATCTGCGGTGGTTACGGGCTGTCTGGAATGGTTATAGGCTATCTGGGGGGGGATACGGGCAATCAGGGGAGATTACGGGCAATCTAGGGAGATTACGGGCAATCTGGGGTAGTGACGGGCAATCTGGGGTAGTGACGGGCAATCTGGGGTCATGACGGGCAATCTAGGCTGTGACGGGCAATCTGGGGTGGTTATGCGCTGTCTGGGGTGGTTATGGGCTTTCTGGGGTGGTTATGTGCTGTCTGGGATGGTTATAGGCTGTCTGGGATGGTTATAGGCAATCTAGGGAGATTACGGGCAATCTGGGGTGGATACGGGCAATCTGGGAAGATTACGGACAATCTGGAGAGATTACAGGCAATCTGGGGTGGTTACAGGCAATCTGGGGTGGTTACGGGTAATCTGGGGTGGTTACGGGTAATCTGGGGTGGTTACGGGTAATCCGGGGTGGTTACAAGTAATCCAGGGTGGTTACGAGTTATCCAGGGCACTTGACTTTGGTGACAGGCGTAAAAAAGTGCCGGCACCATTTGGAACAAGCGATCAGTGGTATATAGTATATACCGCTGATCACTTGTACTGGGACCACACCAGGTGGTCACCGATAATTGCCCCATGCTCTTTGCCACCTCCGGTGGTGAAGAGAATGAAGCTTTGATCATTTTTAGGAATCCATCACTGTGAACAGTCTGTTCACAGAGATGGCGGCGGCCATCTTGGATCAGATGGCCGCCCTGGGAGGGAAGGGTCAGTGACCAGGTCACTAGGGTTAATTCTGGACACAGGGGGGGACATGTTCTCATCTCCTCTTACTGTGGATTCACGGTGAGAAGAGATGAAAGCGTTCAGCTGCACTGGCAATGTCTGTTACCGGTGGCCGCCGTTATACTGATAATAACGGCGATCGCTGGTGAGAGGACTTGCCGAGACTGACCCCACACTCTGCCCCAACCCATCAGCGACCTCCGGTAGCTGAGAGGAGGGGGCTGCGGGCATTACCAACGCCGCTGCACTATTCTGCACCATCGCCATAAAGAGCTGATGGCAGCAGAATAGAGTCCATTAGTGATCGCCATAAAAATCCGTATCGGCGGTCACTAATAACATAATACATGTATTCTCTGGGTCACTACGGTTACGGCGATACCACATTTGTATAGGTTTTTTTAAACTATTATCACTTTGGCGCAATAGAAACTATCTTCCTAGCAAAAACCCACAAAAACTGTCGGCGCATTGCAAGATCCATAGCGTTCTTATCTTTTGCGCGAAAGAGCTGGTTTTGGGCTTATTTTTTGCGGGAAGATCTGTAGTTTCTATTGATACCAAGTTTTATATGTATATGACTTTTTGATCTCTTTTATGATGTATTTTCTAAAGTGGATTGATAAAATACAGCTATTCTGGTACTATTTTTATTTTATTTTTTTACAGCGTGTGTCGTGCTATATAATTGATATAGTTTTATAGATTGGGTCGTTACGGATGTAACGATACCAAATATGTATAGGATTTGTGTTTTTGATCACTTTTATGTCACGTTTTATTGGGTATAGGGAATGTAATGCATCTTTATTATGGTGGGGGGCTGGGGGGGCTGTGTTGTGTTTGGTGCACATTTTTTTTCACTTTTTTTTACTTTTACACTAGTGTACATTACTGTACACTAGTGTAAAATACTTAGATCACTGATACAATACATTGCAGTACCTGATGTACTGCAATGTATTGTATCATGCCTCATGCTGACAGGCAATAGCCACGGCCACCCCTGTCAGCATGAGGCATCTCCATGGTGACCCCGGGGACCTTCATTAGGACCCCGGGATCACCATGGAGACATCGGAGGACCGGACGGCGCCGCGGGACATTGCGATCACGTAAGTGACCCACGGCGCCGTCCGGGATTCACCAGGACCCGTTAGATGCCGCTGTCACGGAGAATCCTCCGCTCTGGGCAATTACAGGAGGGTGTCAGCGGTCACACTGACCGCTGATCACCCGCTCTGCAGCCGCCGGGCGGCTATTCGTTCCGATGCGTACGCCGTTAAAAGGTGTATACATCGGAATAAAGCCCATTAGTGACCGCCGTGAAAAGGCAGCATGGTGGTCACTAAGGGGTTAAATTGTCATTTTCCGATTTTTGACACTGCTACAACAACATGGTTTAACTAATTCACCGTTCTGAAATAGTCCCAGTATTGTAGCTACTGTAGTTTTGGCCGTTTTAATGAAATTTGTATAGATTTAATTCGTTAATCTTAAAATTCTTAAAGCTCATTAAACGATTTTTCCGACTGCTACGCTCATCTCTCTGAAATGCGTTGTCTGAGACTACAAAAACCTTATGCACATTTGAATTGACTGATACTTATGACCCTGTAGCATCTTATGTGCTCCTTTTGGATCTTTGCATCAATGCTGCAGATCCATAGCACACACTAGATTAACTGCCAACAATTGAGACATACATATAGTCCATATATGACAGGAATATTGTATCCTCTTACTTGTCATTTTGGTATTCGCCATTTTTGTGGACTTGGTTTTCAAGAGTAAAGTTGAAATTGAAGCTGATCACTCTCTCGTTGGAGAAATATTTGGTGCGTGAGGCATAGTCGATGTTCTGAAGATGTTTAATCATGTCTGGAAACCAAACCGTCAGTCCATAGTAGCTGAGGAAAAAAATCAGAAGCATTAATTAATAATTTACACTGTACATATGTTTTGTATTCAACTTTGGACAACCCCTGCTCATATTGTAGGTCACTATTCCAGGTGGCTTTGGGCAGTAGGAGATGTTTCTTGGCTATGGACCACCCAGTACTTTCTGTCAATGAATAGTAATTGGTGCTGTCACTTGAGAGCACTAGTGACATACTGATAATTTCCCACTAGGGACCAAATGTTGGAGAGGGAAATAAAAAGTGTAATTTATCTAAACTCCAAAAATGATAAATAAATAAAAATTTCATTGAATTAAAAAAATTGAGTATTTTCAGTGGATGAGTTAAAAAAGTGTGGACATTTAATAAAGTTTAATTACTCGTAGGTTAACTGGGGAATGCATTGATGTTTTTCAACAAATCCAAGATGCAAACCAAGATTGCTTGGCAGTTACTCCAAGGTAGATTTATTTAAACAGAGTCATTTTGGGGAAGGTCTGGGTATTTATATTGGCCTATCCAAGCTCGAGTACCAATTGGGACCAATACAAAGTATGAATCTGAAAAGTAACTTTTCTACAGTACACATACAGTGTACAAGGGTACGGTGGCATAGTGTGGATTTGCAGCACCCGGTGCAAGGCAAAGTTTTGCACCCCATGACCTGCAAAGTAAGAGAGTTGCAATCATACTTGTAATTAAGTTCCCTTTCCTGATCCGCATGCAGTCGCTCAGGCCGCTGGAAGTTTGGGCAACTATGAATATGATCACTCTGGGTCATTTCTGTTAACAAGTTCTATTCTGATTCAATAGCAGTCGTGCACAGAGCTCACCTGGTGTGGTTGCATGCATTGTTACCCGAACTTTACAGTGACAGGTGCGAACGCAAACAGATTGGGTGAGGAGGGATAAAGACAGATGCACATTAACCAAACCACCATCACCAACAATTAAGTAGATTAATATTCTTATCTGAATTTAATACAAAGTTGATCACTGGTAGTCAGACTACCAGGACCCCCACCAATCCCGAGAACAGGGACACATTTGCCCTGTAATGAGTGGAGCACTTAGCGTGGCTGCCCAGGGATTGGTGGGGGTCCAAACAATCTGCTTGTTATCCCCTATCCATGGGACAACAAGCTCAATGTGCCCCCAGTAGGTAGTTACCCCCCACCCCATAAAGTAGATGCCCTCAGTAGATAAACCAAACCTCCAACTAAATACATTATCTTAGACCCCCCCCCCCTGTTTCCCCCTAGTATGTAGTTAAACCCCCAAAGAAATAGTTGCCGCATGTACTTAACACCCTCCCCCAGAATGCTTTTAGTGTTGTAGTTATCGCCCTCTCCAAAAGGATGCCCCTAGTTGGTAGTCGTTAAACCCCTCCATGATGCCCCTAGTACTGTGCTTAACATCCAAATACCCATCCCATTGGCTGAGTCCTCTTCAGTCAACTGCAGTGTGTCGAGCAAAGCATAGACACTAAACATGCGTCGGGTGAGTTAGTGGGGGTGTAGCAGACACATGCATTAGTACGAGTCTGCTCATTCTGTGGAATAAGTTTTATATATAATGGGAGGGATATGTATTGTGGACTTTGCTAGAGAGATGAGTGAGTAGTGAAATATTCGACTTTCGAGCATTTGAATCAAGTAGTCACCGAGATTCGACTATTCGAACGAATATTCAATCCCATTATAAAAATGGAATGGAAAAAAATTTGCGGCACTTAGAAATCCAAATTCGACCACTTGGAGGTCACCAAGTCCCCCATGAAACCTTCCTAAACGATGCCAACACCTCTGGAATGCCACTGGGACCTTAGGGGTGGGCATGCCTGGGTGCACCCAACACCCCAAAATCGCAGTATAATGCCACTCTCCACAGTTGTGAAGAAAAAATATTTGCGAGCGGTTTGTGAACGTTTACGACAATGTTCACACATTTCCTTCGTATTTCTTGTGTAGCGTTACATACATGATTCCAATGTGTGTCTGTAGAGTGCCATGTTATTCGCGAGTATCACGCGTCATGCTGTACGAATGTTACTGGAACAGTATGTATGACGTGCCTTTTTCTGGGCTACTGGAACAGTATATATCAGGTGCCCTTAGTGGCCTACTGGAGCAATATGTATTACGTGCCTTTTACTGGGCTACTGGAACAGTATGTATGACGTGCCTTTTACTGGGCTACTGGAACAGTATGTATAATGTGCCATTAGTGGGCTAAACCAGGGGCACTATAAGTCACTTGTACACACAGGATACTGGCATGAATACAGCTGCTGCTGTTATTATCTATTTCTCAGCACTGAGAAGTGCTTTGGATTCAGAAATGACTTTTTCGCTGGATCTTAGCCCTGAAAAGGACTTTTGGGTTCTGTAGTAAGTCTGCCTAACCAAAACGCTACTAAAACCTATCTCTCTCTGCTGCAAGATCTTCCCCTGGCTAGGTTGAAAGCGCATCTGCAGTCGAGAGGCGGGAGCCAAGTATTTAATATTCAAGGTCATGTGGTTCAGCCATTCAATGAGGGTAGATGCCATTTTCGCGCTGTGTGCGTACTCCCAGGGTCCCTCACGGCCTCCCTGCATGGTGACTGGATTAAAAGAGGGCCAACTGCAATGGGAGGGTATTCGCCACACTACTCGATTGAATTCGAATCTTTCGAATACCGCAACATCTCGATCTAATCATATTCGCTCATCTCTATTTTTTAGTAAATAACGGTTGCCGACAACCGACCGCTATTTATTGAAAGGTTGAAGTAACATTACTTTCTATGGAATTTCTGAGTGTATAGGATTCGCATGGGGTTCCATGAGGCTGCACAGAAAACTGACATGTCTATTTTGTGCAGCTGCTATTCAGTGAATAGTAGTCACACGGAATAGACTGTGCAGACGATGTTAAGTATGGCTCCAGACATACTTTACATTGTCTGCTATAGATAATTGGAGAGCAGGCACTCCTGAATGTGCCTGCATTCCAATTAAAAAAAGTGATGTTCACCCGGCCGATGCTGCAGTACCAGCAGGGGTGAACCTCACAGACAGCGGACGCTGGGTGACAAGGCTGTGTCACTCAGCGGCCACTGTTTTACTGAATGTGAACGTGGCCTTATAATGCGAACTGGATTTATATTTTGAACTTTATTGTCTCTTTCTCCCTTTCAGTGTTTTCCATTATTAATTACTCAGTATTTATTATATTTTTGTAATTATAAATTATGTCATTATATGTAATAAAGTACAGTGGTATCTTGGTTTAAGAGTAACTTGGTTTAAGAGCGTTTTGGTTAAAGAGCTCACAGTTTTTCAAAATTGTGACTTGGTTTAAAGAGCATTGCTTTGGTTTAAGAGCTCCCTGTGCTAGGTGAGAGCGCGAGTGGGGGAGGGGCATGGTTTGCATAGTGGGGTCTACAGCACTGTACTCTGACCCAGGAAGTCTCCCTCACCTTCCAAATCATAGCAGATCCACTTCAGGCTGGGGCTTGTATCAGGGAAGCGGACTGTGGAGGTAATCTCTCCATAACTGTAACCCCTCTCTCCCCGAACAGAGAGTGCTGCATGTATGTGCCCACATATATCCTGCTCATTCCTTCATGCTCCCTACAGTCTATGTCAGTCCTGATTGGTCCATGCTGAACACACACCCCTTTCCCATTGCTGTCATGTGACCACACAGATCTCTGACAGCAGCCCTGCTTCTCTATTCTAGCCTGTTGTACTACTGCATTATGGGGATCTGCAGTTCCATCCTCTGTCTACAAACTGCGGCTGTTTTTCAGATTTATGACCTTACTGTACAATATACTCCACATGCTGTTTGTTATACTGTACAGTAACTTTTAATATGACATATTAACCTGTTTTACATGTTATTCAGAATATAAAACCATTATTTTGGGGGGGTGGAAACAATTGTCTGCATTTCAATGATTTCTTATGGGAAAATTTGCTTTGGTTTAAGAGTGGATTGGGATTACAAGCACAGTGCTGGAACGAATTATGCTCGTAATCCAAGGCACCACTGTATATGGATTTTATTTTTATTTTTTTCTTCTCTTTATTAATTTTCCATAGTACAAAATCATGTTAAAACCTCAATTATCCACATCCTACCCCATACAATCTCCATTTGCCAAATATACCCGGTCTAGTTCATTACCATCCATTATAAAACATAACCAAACAGCATTATGGTCCGGAGGGGATTTCACCAGGGGGCTCAATCCATCCCTTTACCAGGTACTATCTAAAATCTTCCCCTTACCATCAATATATCCCAGTTTACTAATACCATCACTATATCTTACCACTATACTAACCACAGAATCCAGACACCACCGGGAGAGCACAACAAACTAACTTAATAGAAAAATTATAAAGTCAACACTTAGCCAGCAGACTCGGTTGTCCCTTAGCAGAGTTCTGCTCCCCTTGCATACATTTCACCCCTCAAAAAAGGGGAAAGAAAAAGAGGAGAGGGAAAAAAAAAAACACAAACAAACAAAAGGGAAAGAAAACAAAACAAAAAAAAAACGAAATTACAAGATTACAGAGATATACTTCTGATCTTTATCCACCTGGCAATTCCATTTATTCAGGGTGCCCTCTTTGGCCAAACCGCCCCATCTCTGGAGCCGTTCTGCCCAGCAGAGCCCTTCCCACCAACCATTCCTTCCTGGAGCACAGGAAAGCCCACTCAGGTAGACCACCCGTGCTCCATACACTCAACTAAGCTCCCAGAAGGGCCTCATCCACCATTTATTATGATAAATTATGGTCCCCCCGTGAGCTTCCATTCCAAATCATCCCTCCACACCACAGGTGTTATAAAAATAAATAAATAAGTGAAATAAAATAATAATTAAAACTTAAATAATAATAATAGTAAAGAATACTAAGTTAAAAAAAACATTTTGTTACTGAGACTTAACCCCTTAAGGACAGAGTCAATTTTGATTTTTGCGTTTTCGTTTTTTCTTCCTTGTGCATCAAAGGCCATAGCACTTGCATTTTTCCACCTAGAAACCCACATGAGCCCTTATTTTTTGCGTCACTAATTGTCCTTTGCAATGACAGGCTGAATTTTTGCATAAAGTACACTGCGAAACCAGAAAAAAATTCAAAGTGTGGTGAAATTGAAAAAAAAAACGCATTTTGTTTATTTGGGGGAAATGTGTTTTTACGCCATTCGCCCTGGGGTAAAATTGACTTGTTATGCACGTTCCTCAAGTCGTTACGATTAAAACGATATATAACATGTATAACTTATATTGTATCGGATGGCCTGTAAAAAATTCAAACGGGCGATTACGCACGCGGCGATAGCAAACATGTTTGTTTATTTATTTATTTGTTTACTTTTATTTATAACCTGGGAAAAGGGGGGTGATTCAGACTTTTATTAGGGAAGGGGGCTTTTTATTGACAACAACACTATTTATTTATTTTTTACACATATACTAGAAGCCCCCCTGGGGGACTTCTAGTATATACACTTTGATCTCTCATTGAGATCTCTGCAGCATAGATATGCTGCAGAGATCCATGAGATCGGCACTCGTTTGCTTTTGGCTGCCGCAGCCGGAAGTAAACGAGTGCCGAGCCGGGGACGGCGCCATCTTGGAGCAGTCCCCGGCCGGCTTCAGAAACGGAGATCGCTCCTCCGGGATAACATCCCGGAGGAGCGATCTCCGCCACTAGACACCAGGGAGACGCTGGATCCAGTAATCGGATGCAGCTGTCATGTTTGACAGCTGCATCTGATTACTGTATTAGCGGGCACGGCGATCGGACCGTGCCCGCTAATACCTACGGTCCCGGGCTACAAGCGGCACCCGGGACCGCCGCGGTTCAGAGTGGGGTCGCCGTGCGGCCCCGCTCTGAACGCCCTTACCGGCAATAGGGCGTACCTATACGCCCTTTGTCGTTAAGGGGTTAATACTATTACTAGAGACTGCTGGCTGGGAGTTGCAGTGCTGCTACCGCGATTTAACCAGCACACTGTGGTGACCGGCTGCTGGCAGAAAGGGGGCATTAGGTGTTGCATACACACCCCTAAGAAGTGCTCAGTAGTTCTATGCGAGTTGTAGTGCATCTCGCATAGAACTTATTTCACTGCTCATTGTATTGGCGTGACAAAGTGTGTACAGTTGTTGCCCATACCAGATACCTATACGCCCCTTGACGTTAAGGGGTTAAAGAAGAGCAGAGCCGGCCTTAAAAACAACCGAGGCAATCCCCATCCTCTTTACCAGAATGTTAGCCTGTACTCGTCTTACATTATCATGGGTTGATCGACCCAAAATTAACCCACACTGATCTTTACCAATCAAAGTCTGCATCACTTTAGCCAACCTATTTGCTAGCACTTTGGACAACAACTTCATATCTAAATTAATCAAAGAAATAGGTCTAAATGATTCTGGGTCCCTCAGGTCTTTCCCCTCCTTAGGAATCAACACAATTTCTGCTTCATACATTGAGTCTGGCAAATATCCCTTCATATGTGAATCTATCATTACTTCTTGAAGCTGTCCCACCAACACCTGACCTAACATGTTATATACTTCTGATGGCAGTCCGTCTGGCCCTGGTGTCTTCTCCTTAGGCATACCTTTAAAAGTATTCAGCAACTCCTCTCTCTCTATTGGGCGATCTAACCACTCACTTTGTGTATCCAGCAGTCTAAGGAGCTCCAGGCTCTGCAAATATATGTCAAAATCACATTTCTCCCGATCTAATTTAGTGTCATATAGATTCTCATAAAAGCTAGCAAACACCTCCAGTATTTTTTTTTGTCTCTCTAACCACCTCTCCATTTTCTGCCCTGATCTCAGATATTACCCTACGCGAGCCTTTCCATTTAACTAAATTAGCCAAAAGTCTACCTGGTCTTCCCCCCTGAGATTACCACTGTGCCCCTCTAAACCTACTCTGGTTCAATACCTTAATCTGACTGTATTCCTTAAGGGCCTCCACTGCTGTGCTCCATTCTTTCTTTCTCTCTGTTGTTTGTAACTCCAGGTATCTCTTCTCTGTCCCCCTCACCTCTCTTCTCAAGGCTTCCTCTTGCTCTTGAAACTTCCTTCTTGCTCTAGCCACATCCCTTGTTAATAAACCTCTAAGGTATGCCTTTGAGGCATCCCCTATATATCTACATTCAGCTGACCCCTTATTTTCTTCAAAAAATACTTCCATTTCTTTCACCATATTCTGCTTAGTTTCAATTAGCCTTAACCAATGAGGGTTACATCTAAAGCTCTTTCTCACTAACTTCTCATCCTTCCCTATATCAATCTCTATTTTTATTGGGCTGTGGTCTGAAAGGCTACGTGGTTCATGTTTAATTTCTCTAATTCTACACAGGGCTTTATCGTTAGCTATGACCAGATCCAATCTTAAAAAGACCTTATGTGTTGCATTATAACAAGTAAATTCGGAGAGTTCAGGATTCAAATGTCGCCACACATCTATCCAACCTGTTTCTTCTAATACCTTCGCCAAGGGAGTTTTACCCTGCGACTGTACCCTATGCTCCTCTCTCTTTCTATCCCTCGCCTCATCAATCACACAGTTGAAGTCGCCTATCATAAGGATTGGATAGTCATCGAATTTTGCTGAGAACCCAAAAAATTTTAACACTACTTCCATCGAAAAAGAGGGTGGTATATAAACAAATGCCATTAGAATCGGACTACTATCCACTTCTCCCACCATAAAAACATACCTTCCTCCCTCATCTATTTCAACCTTTTTAGGGGTAAACTTAATACTATGATGGACTAGCACACTAACTCCTCTGGAATGAGATGTAAATACAGAGTGATATTGCTCAGAACACCAACGCCGCAGTAGCACATTAACTCTCTCTTTTTCCAAATGCGACTCTAAAATACAAATAATAGCAGGTAGGTGTCTGGCTAGTTCTCTAAGAACAGCATACTTCTTTAATTTCTCATTTATTCCCCTAGCGTTCCAAGCTATAATTTTCACCATTCAAAAAAAAAAAACACTTCCCACCAATGGTGCCCGACCCTCCAAACAGCGGCTATACCTCAGCGGTAGGTTTTATAAACAGTGGCTATACCTCAGCGGTAGGTTTTACAAACAGCGGCTATACCTCAGCGGTAGGTTTTACAAACAGCAGCTATACTTCGGCAGTAGGTTTTACAAACAGCGGCTACGCTTCCACAATAGGTTTTACAGTGGCTATACTTCAGTAGTAGGTTTTACAAACAGCGGTTATGCTTCCACAGTAGGTTTTACACACAGCGGCTATACTTCAGTAGTAGGTTTTACAATCAGCGGCTATGCTTCAGTAGTAGGCTTTACAAACAGTGGCTATACTTCAGTAGTAAGTTTTACAAACAGCGGCTATACTTCATTAATAGGTTTTACAAACAACGGCTATACCTCAGCAGTAGGTTTTACAAACAGCGGCTATACCTCAGTAGTAGGTTTTACAAACAGTGCCTATACCTCAGTAGCAGGTTTTACAAACAGCGGCTATACCTCAGTAGTAGGGTTTACAAACAGCGGCTATGCTTCAGCAGTAGGTTTTACAAACAGTGGCTATGCTTCCACAGTAGGTTTTACAAACAGTGGCTATACCTCAGTAATAGGTATTACAAACAGTGGCTATACCTCAGTAGCAGGTTTTACAAACAGCGGCTATACCTCAGTAGTAGGGTTTACAAACAGCGGCTATGCTTCAGCAGTAGGTTTTACAAACAGTGGCTATGCTTCCACAGTAGGTTTTACAAACAGCGGCTATACGGCTATGTGCACACTGAGGAATTGTCGAGGAATTGAAGCAGAAAGTTTTCAGGCAGAATTCAAGCAGAATTTAAGCCCCCCATTGACTTCTATAGGATTCCTCTAGCAGATCTACAGCAGAAAATTCTGCTTGGAAATTCTGCAGTGTGAACAACAGAGCAGCAAACCTATTGAACACAATGGGACTTTGCTCTGTACATATTTTACAGGAGGAATTTCAAGCTGAATTTCAAGCTGAATTTCAAGCTGAATTTCAAGCTGAATTCCTCGCCTTTTCCTCAGTGTGCACATAGCCTACCTCAGTAATAGGTTTTACAAACAGTGGCTATACCTCAGTAGTAGGTTTTACAAACAGCAGCTATGCTTCCACAGTAGGTTTTACAAACAGCAGCTATGCTTCCACAGTAGGTTTTACAAACAGCGGCTATACCTCAGTAGTAGGTTTTACAAACAGCAGCTATACTTCAGTAATAGGTTTTACAAACAGCGGCTATGCTTCCACAGTAGGTTTTATAAAGAGCGGCTACGCTTCCACCCAAGGTATACAAACAGCGAGTATATTTCAGCAGTAGACTCTATAATCAGCGGCTATAATTCAGCAGTAGAATTTATAATTAGTGGTTATACTACAGCGATAGATTTTATAATCAGTGGCTATACTTTCACAATAACTTTTATAATAACGGTTGTACAGTGTCTATACTTTTAACAGCAATATGAGTCCCTTAATTCATCAGCAATTCATCACTCACACTACCTTACCACTGCAACTCCATATAAAATTTAACTCACTAAGAGTCCATTTTAGAATGTAGCCCACTATCACTCAAACAAGAGTATGTATTTTTTTTTTATTAATACTTTCTTTTATTTTACAAATTATAAAAATAATTTCACATACATAAATGGGATCGCCCAGAGGAAACTATACCCCGTGCCATCCCACCCAGCAGCAAAAATACAATATTATCACTATCCAGTTATCGCCCACTACCCCCCCCCCCCCCCCCTCCAACCACCCACCCACCCAGAGAGAGAGAGGACGAGGAAAAAAGAAAAAAGATGAATTACTACAATTGTCATCAAATACACTTTTTCCACGGCCCCCATAATTTCCCATGTCTCTGAAATGCCTTACGGGATTTACATTTTGCCCAATATTTCTCATACTGGCACACATTTGATACCAGTCCCTTCCATTCCATAAGTGAAGGGGAATCATTCGCAAACCAATGTCTAGATATAACTACTTTTGCCAATGCACTTAATTTATTTAATAGAGAGCCTGTCGAACCATCATTATTATAACCACCCATAAGTACTCAATAAACCTTCATCCCAACCTTCAAACCCAAACCAACCTCTATATAGTTTTTTAACCAATTCCCAATATTCTTGCAGTTTAGGACATTCCCATAATAAATGGAAGAAATCTGCTTCCTCCATAGAGCATTTGGGACAATTAGAGTCCTCTCCTCTTTAAGTCTTTGGGCGAGAGATATAAACCGTATAAAATTTTAAGCTGTATCAACCTATGGGAGGGGTTGACTGAGATATCCTGAATACCCTCAATAATATCTGACCACTGATCATTAGATAAAATTCCAATTCTAAGTTCCCACTTCTCCCTCGCTTTACGTAGATAGCCACTACCCCTTTCCTTAAATAATTTTAGATAAATCTCAGAGAGACATTTTCTCCCTATCATGGGTGTCCTCAAATACTCAAAAAAATCATGTGAACTAACCCACCACATATCCTTATTTAATGTTGCCCTAAACGCGTGTTTTAATTGCCAATATGTAAACCAATGCGAATCAGAAAGTGAAAACTTATTCTTGAACTCATTAAAAGAAAGTAAATCCCCATCAGATACAATCTGTGATATATATTTGATCCCCTTTTGGCACCACAGAGGGTGATCCCGAAGAGGGCCAAATTCGTCCAAATAGATATTTCCCCAAATGGGCGAAAGTGAAAAACACCCTTAATCTTAAATAACCTTTTCAGCGCTTTCCATGTCTTAGTATACAACTCAACTTGGGAAAGAATCTTAGTACCTCCAAATCCCCCTTCTAAACAAACAAAAAAATCATCAAAATTCTGCTTAGTGTTACATAATAAAAATTGAATAACAGGAGATAGCTTCCATTTCCTAAATAATTGGGCACCCATGGCAAGAAAATACAATCGAAAATCAGGGAGGGCCATTCCACCCTCGTCACATCTCTGGGACCAACCATGGTATCTTATCCTTGGCCTTTGTTTCCCCCAAATAAAAGAATTCAATACAGTCTCTATTCTACCGAACCAGGCATCAGGGATCCAAAATGGTGAAGAAAAAAGAACAAATAAGAATTGCGGTAACACAACCATCTTAATTATGGCCATACAGTCTACCATAGATAATGGCAAACGACCCCAAAATTCCACTTTCTTACTAATTTTAGCAAAAAGCGGTTGCAAATTGAGGGCGATATATTTACTCACATTTGATGTAAGCTTTATCCCTAAATAATCGATCGAGTCATCCACACCCAATACACGAACCAATGAACTATTGAAGACACAACCGCCCCCTATCGGAAGCAGAGAGGACTTCAACCAATTAACCCTCAAACCAGAGACATTTCCAAATTTAGAAACAATATTTATGACATTACGAACTGCGCTCTCCTCCCCCCTCAGAAAAAGAAGGATGTCATCCGCATAAAGCAGAATTTTATCCCTATGCCCCTGCAGTCCATAACCACACACTTCATTAGACTTCCTTATCCTTATCGCCAAGTGTTCAATAAAGAAAAAAAATAATAAGGGGGACAGAGGGCACCCCTGCCTTGTCCCCCTCTCCAAACTAAACCAGTTAGTAACCCTACCATTATAGATAACATTCGCAATAGGTGACGTATATAGAAGTTTAATCCATGCTATAAAACCATCCGCGAGTCCAAACACTTCCAGCACCCTCCAGAGGAACCCCCACTCCACCCTGTCAAACGCCTTCATTGCGTCCAGAGACAGGACGGAGTGGGGGCCCCAGACGGCAGCTGGACATTGGCAAAGGCCCTTGAGATATTGTCAAAAATGACCCTACCGGGTACAAAACCGGTCTGGTCACTCTCAATCAGACCAGGAGTCACCCTACCCAATCTAAGAGCCAGGACCTTGGAAATAATCTTACAGTCACAATTAATCAAGGAAATGGGCCTATAAGACTCTATCTGTTGTAAGTCTTTCTGTTTTTTTTTCTATCAGGGTGATACTAGCCTCTCTCTCATGGAGGGAGGAAGAACGCCTCTCGAACAGGATTCATTAAAGGTCTCTAGTAACCAGGGCAAAAGAATATCTGAGAACTCCCTATAAACCGCGAAGGGCAGGCCGTCAGTACCCGGCGCCGAATGACCTCTAAAGCTCCCTTAGGCTGCCCTGAAATCATCTGTTAAGGTTAAATTTATATGTTGACCTCTCTCTATGGAGAGAAGCCAAAAACCCAGGTAAAGGATGGTTTTTTTAATTATATCTAGAGGTGGAACCTGCAGTGTTCCCACTCGTTACTTATACGTCATGGACACAGATAAGACAATGTATCATGATTATAAGCCTGGAGAAAATGGCCCAAGTTTTATTATGGTAATCACATTTTATAGACAGATAAAATATAGGGTGGTAACAAATGCTAATAAGACATAGATGAGGCGGTGCTAGTGATTTAGATATTCAGTCATGCGCAATGGCATCTATATTAGTATTCATTATTATTATTCAAAAAGGTCAAAAAGGTTAGAACAATACATTCTTTGCAATGATACTTTCACATTATTCCCACTGTAACAGACAGTCAGCTTTCCTCTGAGAATGGCCTTGAACGCTGATAAACATGTCTCTGAGGGAAATAGTTCTTGAGACAAAACATTCTTTCTAGTGTCATATCAGAAGTTTTCCAAGGTAAGAAATGGTCCAACTATAAGTTAACCCTATCAGAGACTCTCTAATGTACTGGAGCTTCTGAGCAAGAGGCCTATATATATGTGTAGTCATATAGGTACGGTGCAGGTAGGTAAAATCTCATATCCTGGCCTTATCAGTCCCCCATTTGACATCCGTGAAGCCTTGGACTGGAATCACTGTGGTTGGTACATAGCCGGAGGTTCCAAAGATACTGTCTGAGCCGCGGGTTGCTCAGGGGTCACATCTTCTCCATAGGGTGAACCCATCCTCCAAGTACTTGTCCAGCATCCAACCTCCAGAAATGTCCAGGCGACACAGATTTCAAGAGAACCGGAAAAGGAAGGGAAAACACAGTTAGTTACTCTTTATCTAAGAATTGATCTTCTCCTCTTTCGAGGTTTTATGCGAAAGAAAATACACATAAACACTTTTACTGACTAACAGATCAGTATTATGCATAAGACCACCTGGAAGAGACCCTGAAGGACTCCCATTAGTTTATGGGCATCACCATAGGATAGACAAAAATAGTACCATACATTTTATTGAAAGTTATAGATGGCGGAACAAACTTACAGCAGATGAGGTAGGTAGATCTGCAATAACCGAAAGAAAATACTAAACAATGGGCAAGTCTGTATAGTATACATCAATATACAGCTTAGTTACAACAAAACAAATAAAAGCTTATTATCAATACCCAAACTAATATGTATATATGACAAATACCTCTCTGGATTTTTTAATATCCAAAATAACCAAACCTTATTGTCTTATTACTGTATATAACAGACCTGACTCTATCACAAGGACTCTACCACTTCAGCATCATGTGGGGTTTGGAAAGTCACAACAACTAACTTTAAAAAGGCTTTGAAACCTTAGGTGATGTATTGTTTACACTTTGCTTTTATTTTTATGGCTGGCATTTCTGTCCTCCGCCCATACTGCTTAGTGTCACTGAGGGGGGCGGGCACAGGACTCTCCGATAGCAACTGTTTTGCACATTTATTAATTTGTTGAAAGGAAAAGTATAGAGACTGTTTGAAGGAATCAGGTCTAGTAGACCTATTATTGTATAAGATTGTTATACGTAAGTGTCAGTAGGAGTCAGAGGGAAAAAGCACGTTTATTAGGAATGTCAAGAGAAAGTGATAATTGGTAAAGATCAAACACAGACGTTTGTACACTTATTAAGAAGAAGTAGTTTACTACTGTAATATATATATATATATATATATATATGTGTATATATGTGTACACAACTATCCTAATAAGTTCTACGCAAATTGTTTTTTTTACTCTACTAAGTTATAAGTATGTGTGTCACTGTCCAAGGTTACAGTCTGGTGTATAGGAGCACATCTGATATCTTCTGTAACTTCAAGGATGTTTAGAAAAAAAAAAAAAAAAACTTCCAAGAAGTTTTAACTCTTGTATCTATGATTTTACTGCTCACTGCTCAAGGTTAGAAGTGAGGTACAGAGCATTCTGTTTACTGATAAGAGCAGCGTATTGAAGGAATATTCATTTCAGCGGATTTATTTAATTTTTTTGTTATCAAAAGAAGGTTAATATGGGACGAGTGTACAATGTTTAATTATTTTTATTTGTTATTTTTAGGGGTAACAGTTTTGTGATGATTATAGCAAACTAGCTCATGACTTTATATATTGTCTTATCCCTAGTAAAGCCACACCCATATCCATGGCTCCAATGTGCACTCCTTATGCCCCCCCAAAATATATATATATATATATATATATATATATATATATCTTGTGCTAAGTGCATTGAATCCAGCATATCTGTTGACTCTTGATGTAGATTCAAATGGGGGAGGGGATAGAGGTGAATGGAAATGGGAGCAGCCCATTTTGATGTTTTAAAAAAAAAAAATTAAACCCCGTACAAACTTTATATTTTTGAATAAGGATGTTTTTGTTACTTATTGTGTTTGATATTTTAAATTGTGAAAGATGAAGATGTAATTGAAAGCCCAATATTAATGAAAGTTTAAAAGTTTTCATTGTAGATTATCTCAGACTTTTCAAAGATGGATGACACAAGACGCAAGGATGTATGGTGACCGCCATGCAGCGTGACGTTCCACTGCAGAAACCGCTCCTGCCATAAGCTGGAGGTGAGGACAATCACTAAGACATGTAAGATGGTTGAAGGTAACTGTGCAGATGTCTATATGAAGCCCACCATTATGGGTTAATTGGCAAATTAGAGATTTGTTTGGTCCCTGGGCTTACCAAAAACACTTGTAGAAAAAAAAAAAAAAACTGTTCAAAGAAGAAGAAAAGCTGCCATAGAGCGGCTGACGCAACGTTCACGCAGACAAACCCTGATGCCAAAAAGGGTGACGGATGATGGATGAAGCTGGTGATGCGGTGGTTTCTGTGCTCTTCCCAAGGTAACTGTACAAAGCATACAAGGGAATGAAGAGATGTTTCCAGTCTCTTCCTGAGGTAACCGTACATAGTGTACAGGTGGAGGGGAGATGTGGATCTGTTTGTTTTTAAGTCTTTTCCAGAGACGATCAGCAACAAGCTGTGAGACCAGCGGATGGAGAGAAGGTACAGGGTTAAGATGGCATTCAGACAGTAAGTAACTGTGTTTGACACCTGCCTTGTATCCCACTGTAAGTTATCTGACAAAACCAGCAGAAGGAAGCCATGTGTAATGTGATGTAGTATCCTCACATTGGGTGGCCCAGGGGACAACAAATATAGCAGAGAGGGTTGTGTACGGCTGTATTGTCTACACCTATCATAACCTACTGTAAGTAACACCGTAAAGTGCCTGTCTGCATAGTCTGTCATCTTCCTGCCTGTTTCAGGGAATGTAAGTGGACGCCATCCACCTGCCACAGGTGGCCTATATAGGTATGTCCTTGTCTGTACTGGTGTCTTCTTTACAGGTCAAGCCAAAACTATGGGAGAAAACAAAGCCAATGTCTGAGGTGATACTAGTGGCCCTAAAAGAAGCGATATAACTGAGGCCAAGAGTCCAAGTGTCCGTAAATAGGCCTGTCAGTCAAAAGATGGGTTTAAGGATAAAGGATCCATACCAATGCTACTATTACAAAAAGGATCATATGATATATTATTCTCATAAAAAGGCTTTGAAACCTTAGGTGATGTATTGTTTACACTTTGCTTTTATTTTTATGGTGGTTACTTTATGTGTAATATGTGATGATCTCAGTGAGACAAGAGACAATTCAGTAGGATCCAAATATTATATCGGTAATAAGCACCCAGTTACTTCATATTATTGGTCTATGTATTATACTATATGATTATGTACAGGAAGAGATGTGATTTGTGTTTTCTAGGTACAAAATGAAGGAAAAAGACTAAAAAGAAGTGCAATTTTGAGAATCCGGTACTAAAGAGTGTGAATTCACTATCTGGTTATTATAAGTGAATCTAATGGTTACATAGTAGGTCACATTGTGGAGATTTTATTGCATTTATCTGTTATGCTGTTTTTGGTTTATGTATCAATCAACTTTTCATTTTGCTTTTGCCATGAGATAAGATTTGCTCACATCAAAACTTTTTCTTTTCAAAAACTTTTTAAAGTTAGTTGTTGTGACTTTCCAAACCCCACATGATGCTGAAGTGGTAGAGTCCTTGTGATAGAGTCAGGTCTGTTATATACAGTAATAAGACAATAAGGTTTGGTTATTTTGGATATTAAAAAATCCAGAGAGGTATTTGTCATATATATATATATATATATATATATTAGTTTGGGTATTGATAATAAGCTTTTATTTGTTTTGTTGTAACTAAGCTGTATATTGATGTATACTATACAGACTCGCCCATTGTTTAGTATTTTCTTTCGGTTATTGCAGATCTACCTACCTCATCTGCTGTAAGTTTGTTCCGCCATCTATAACTTTCAATAAAATGTATGGTACTATTTTTGTCTATCCTATGGTGATGCCCATAAACTAATGGGAGTCCTTCAGGGTCTCTTCCAGGTGGTCTTATGCATAATACTGATCTGTTAGTCAGTAAAAGTGTTTATGTGTATTTTCTTTCGCATAAAACCTCGAAAGAGGAGAAGATCAATTCTTAGATAAAGAGTAACTAACTGTGTTTTCCCTTCCTTTTCCGGTTCTTTTGAAATCTGTGTCGCCTGGACATTTCTGGAGGTTGGATGCTGGACAAGTACTTGGAGGATGGGTTCACCCTATGGAGAAGATGTGACCCCTGAGCAACCCGCGGCTCAGACAGTATCTTTGGAACCTCCGGCTATGTACCAACCACAGTGATTCCAGTCCAAGGCTTCACGGATGTCAAATGGGGGACTGATAAGGCCAGGATATGAGATTTTACCTACCTGCACCGTACCTATATGACTACACATATATATAGGCCTCTTGCTCAGAAGCTCCAGTACATTAGAGAGTCTCTGATAGGGTTAACTTATAGTTGGACCATTTCTTACCTTGGAAAACTTCTGATATGACACTAGAAAGAATGTTTTGTTTCAAGAACTATTTCCCTCAGAGACATGTTTATCAGCGTTCAAGGCCATTCTCAGAGGAAAGCTGACTGTCTGTTACAGTGGGAATAATGTGAAAGTATCATTGCAAAGAATGTATTGTTCTAACCTTTTTGACCTTTTTGAATAATAATAATGAATACTAATATAGATGCCATTGCGCATGACTGAATATCTAAATCACTAGCACCGCCTCATCTATGTCTTATTAGCATTTGTTACCACCCTATATTTTATCTAGTCCGGGGGCCATTTTCTCCAGGCTTATAATCATGATACATTGTCTTATCTGTGTCCATGACGTATAAGTAACGAGTGGGAACACTGCAGGTTCCACCTCTAGATATAATTAAAAAACCATCCTGTACCTGGGTTTTTGGCTTCTCTCCATAGAGAGAGGTCAACATATAAATTTAACCTTAACATTTGACAGACTACTATTTAGAGGGGCTGGGGCTAACTGCTTATATGGGAGCTCGGTTACTGTGTGCAGCAGATGAAGATGAGGATGATGCTAGAGCAAGGAGCCTAAAATGTTTGTCTGACAGATTCTGTGAAGTCATGGCAGGAAAAGTCTTCATGATGGGCTGAGCCAGATGGAGAGGAAAAGGAAAAACAAACAACTTCAACTAGCAAAACGTCCCTTGTAATTCATGTAGAGAAGAAGCTTCCTGTGAGTCACTGGATGTAATGCTCTAATTTTAAAGAAGACAATCCTTTATTTTTTTTTAAAGGATGTTTGTGAGGTCTGTACCAGGTACAGGACTACCAGGTACAGGACTACATAAGCAGTGTCCCCCTGTACCTGCAGCCGTGTACCTAGTATGGACCTTTACAGAGTCTCCTTAATGCCCTGTTCACACTTACTGAATACTTGGAGATTTGATGATTTAATCAATTTAATTGGCTTAAATTAAAGGGATACTCCAGCGGGGGGGGGGGGCACTTTTTTCCTGGGACCGGGGAGGAGGTGGCTGAGGGAAAAGACGTCCACTCACCTCCTCGGTTCCAGCGGCGGGTCCCACATCACGTCAGACACCCGGAAGTGGCCGGTAACCGGGGACTGGGGAGCCGCGAGGCGGACCTGCCGCTGGAACGGGGAGGTGAGTTGAAGTCTTTTCCCTCAGCCACCTCCTCCCTGGTCCCAGCAAAAAGTGCCCCCCCCACTGGAGTACCCCTTTAATTGACTCATTGGCCACTGCTCAGTGCTTGCCCCACAGGCTAAAATGTGCCAACTGGAGCAAATTGGGAGGGGACAAACAGAAAACATGGCCCTAGCAAAGCCCAGCCCTAGTCATCATTTATAGGTCACATAGCCTAAGAGAGAGCTACAGTATATTACATGTCCTCAGGCTATATACCATGTCATCAGAATATGTGACCTTTAAATGCTGTGTAGGGATTTTCTGTGGTAATTTATATGCTTAATGGCCACAGAAAATGCCGGGCAGGGTTGCCAGGGGCATGGTTATTGGGGTGGGGGCAGGACTAGAGGGGGTGTGGTTAGCGAGGGGCCCACAACTTCTGAACTGCCCGATGTAGCAGGCCAGATTAACCCCCGTCCAGATTATACCCGGGTATAAAATGGCCTAGGCCAGAGTATACCCCAGGGTATAAAATAGCCTAGGCCAAACTTTACCTCTCCAGGCCAGAATATACCCCAGGGTATAAAATGGCCTAGGCCAGAGTATACCCTGGAGTATAAAATAGCCTAGGCCAAACTATACCCCGGGTGTAACATAGCCTAGGCCAGAGTATACCCGGTGTGTAAAATAGCCTAAGCCAGAGTATACCTGATGGGTAACATAGCCTAGGCCAAACTATACCCCGGGGTGTAACATAGCCAGAGTATAACTATCCAGGACAGAATATATCCATCTAATGTAGAACCATGCCATAGTATACCCCTGGGGATAAACCCTACACCTGGGGGTGTAAAACAGCCTAGGCCATGCTATATCTCTCCAGGCCATAATGTTATTACTTCACTGGTTTTCTCACCCCTGGCCCAGGCCACAGTATACCCCAGGGCGTATATTTTCATACCCAGGGGTGTAATATAGCCCAGGCTATACTATAAAAATGGGGACACAATATACCCCGGGGGATAAACTCTATATTTGGGGGTGTAAAACCAGGCCAGACAATATCCCTCCAAGTTATCACTGTTGTCACTGTTTTTCTCAGTTCTGACCCAGGCTACAGTATACCCCAGGGGATATATTCTATACCAGGGGGTGTGAAATAGCCTAGGCCAGAATATATCCCTCCAGGTCATAATGTTATCAATTCACTGGTTTTCTCACTTTATCTCTAATTTGTTGAAAAGTGCGCTGATTTTTTTTTTTTTTTATCATACTCGGACACACAGCTGCTTCCTCTTGTTGGGATATACAGTACAGTGCTTACATTGAACTGTCAGTAGATGTTGCTGTCTCATCACTGCACTATTTAAGCAGGTGGAGGGTTTTATGGGCTGTGCAAAATTTTACGGTTGTTGCGCAAAAATCATTATTAGATGCAAGTGCCTTGATACATCTCACAAAATATATTGCTAACTTTATGTGTTTTTTTGCAGTCTGTTTTTCTTCATCCTTTTTTGCAACAAAAATAAAATGGGTTGAAAAACAGATCAAAACGCATTTTTTTAGCGTACAAAAAAATGCGGTCCAAAATGCTGTCAACCACAGTATTTGTGTAAGCTAAAAAAACGGATGCATTTTTATCCGTTTTGTATTATGGAATGGAAAAACTGATTAATGGAAGAACTAATCAAAATGGAGGCACACAAACGCTTTAGGAAAACGCAATAGGAAAAAAATGGACAGCAATAACACAGTGTGAACCCAGTCTAAGACAGCTTGGCTACAAAGCTATGCTAGGGTAGGATTTTGCGCAAAAAAATTAAAATCTGCACTTGACAAATCTACTGAAAACTAGTTAATAGAACAACCCCCTCCCCATTGCATACATTGAAAAAAGGTGCAGGCATTGAAAACTGATGTAAAATAGCGCAAAACCCTTAATAAGTCTTGGACAGGTGTTTATGAAGTGCACAAAATCTCCTTATTAGCCAAAAAAACAATAATGATAAATGTCCCCTATGAGGGAGAGTTATCAAACATGGTGTAAAGTGAAATTGGCTCAATTGCCCCTAGCAACCAATCAGATTCCACCTTTCATTCCTCACAGACACTTTGGAAAATGAAAGGTGAATTTGTTGCTAGGGGCAACTGAGCCAGTTTCACTTAACACTAGGGATGAGCGAACCGACCCGTAACGAATCTGGTTAAAATAACAATAACAAATAAAATCAAAGACATCCAAGACATCTTTAGAAAGTAATGCAAACACCTCTGGAATGCATCTGGGAAAGCAGGGAAACCGTATTAGAGGAATCGGCATTACGGGGTTAGCGATCCTCTGCAATAATGCTGACTCCTCTAATGGTTAATATATTTAATTAATAGAAACACATTTTCGTTGTAATAAAATCACTTTCGTTGTTCAATAATTTAATTAAAACGAATCCATCATTGTGCAATTAAATATACTGTTGAAATATATATATATATATATATATATATATATATAAATGTATATTTATATATATATTTATTTTTTTACAGTATATTTAGTTGCACAAGTATGGATCGTTTAAATTAAATTATTGAACAACGAAACTAATTTTATTACAACGAAATTTTTTTTTTTTATTAAATATTAATTATTGCAGGAAGCTGTTTTAAAGCCGTTAATTCATACTCACGGTAATAGAGCTCACTGTAATAATTAATACTTTACTTTAATTAAAACATCAAATGTTTCTTCTAATTATGCTATCACAATAGCATTATTAGAAGAAACATTTTGAATCATATGTGTGATCAGCTGATCGGCTGAGAGCACATATAATGAGCGGGTCCGCAGCACAGTGACTTCAGTGTGCTGCGGACCAGCGAATAGGACACATGGGGACATCAGAGGGTGAGTTTACAGCTCTCCCCACCCCCTCCCCAGCACTGCACTCATCCCAGTAAGGAAGGGGGGTCACTTAACCCCTTCCTTGCTGGTATGGGTGCAGTCTGACATCAGTCTGGCCCCCAAGGGGTTAAGGGGGATGCAATGCAATTGTTTGTGTGTTTTTTGTGTTTCTCCCTTTTTGTTTTTCAGATATCGGTATCCTGTGGATTACGTCGGATTCGATGGACTACGACGATGACCAGCGGTTGTTTGGATTTTTTTAAAAAATAAAATGGTCAATGAGGGGTGTGGGGGTGTTTTTTTTTTTGAATAAAAAAAATTTCACTTGTGTCTTGTCTTTATTTCTTTACTTTATAGACTTAGTAGAGGAAGCCGTCTAATAGACGGAATCCATTACTAAGTCGGGGCCTAGTGTTAGCCGGTATAAAATGGCTAACACTAACCCCCCCATTATTACCCCAGTACCCAATGCCACCAGGAGTACTGGGAAGAGCGGGGTGCCAGTGGTCCCAGAGCGTCAAAATTGGCGCTCCTGGACTGGGGCGGTAACAGGCTGGTAATATTTAGGCTGGGGAGGGCCTAAACCAATGGCTCTTCCCACCCTGGTGTTACCAGGCTGCTGTTGCTTGGTTTTTAACCCGGCTGGTTATGAAAATAGGGGGAACCATACGCATTTTTTTCAATTATTTATTTATTTTTTTTAAACGAGTAGGGTTCCCCCTATTTTAGCCTAAATATTACCAGCCTGCTGCCGCCCCAGTCCAGGAGCGCCAATTTTGACGCTCCGGGACCACTAGCACCCGGCTCTTCCGAGTACCCCTGGTGGCACTGGGTACTGGGGTAATAATGGGGGGTTAGTGTTAGTCATTTTATGCCATCTTACACTAGGCCCCGACTTAGTAATGGATTCCGTCTATTAGACGGCTTCCACTACTAAGTCTATAAAGTAAAGAAATAAAGACAAGACACAAGTTAAAAACATTTTTTATTCAAATAAAAACACCCCCACACCCCTCATTGACCATTTTATTTAAAAAAAATCAAAACAACCGCTGGTCATCGATGTAGTCCATCGAATCTGACGTAATCCACTGGATACCGATATCTGAAAAACAAAAAGGGAGAAACACACAAAAAATACAAACAGGAGCACAACACCCATCATTGTGAGCGGTGTTGTGCACCCTACAGTATGCAGCATCTTTACAGATCGCTGCTTACAGTCTGGCACCCAAGGGGTTAAGGGAGGATGCAATGCATCCCCCTTAACCCTTTGGGTGCCATACTGAACAATCTGGCCCCCAGGGGGTTAAGTAAGGGTGCCCACTTAACCCCTTGGGGACAAGACTATTGTCAGACTGCACCCATATCAGCAAGGAAGGGGTTAAGTGACCCCCCCCCCATCCTTGCTGGGAGAGGTGCAGTGCAGGGGAGGGGGGGAAGCTTTCTACTCACCCTTCCAGGTCTTCTATCTTCTTTCTTCTATCTTCGCCGGAGCCGGCACACTGAGCTCAGTGTGTCGGCTCCGGCTCGGGTAAATTCACACGGGCGGATCCGCAGCGGATGCCGCCCCTGTGAATTCCAATGTAATTACATACTGGCAGCAGGATTGTGATCCCGCTGCCAGTATGTAATTCCTGGCCCCATTAACCCCCCCGGGATAATACATTACCGGCAGCGCGATCCGGCCGCATCTGAGGCTCCCGCGCAGCCAATCAGTGCACAGGCTAACACTAGGCCCCAACCCCCACACCTCTCACTGACCATTTTATTTTAAAAAAGAATCCAAACAACCCCTGGTCATCATCGTAGTCCATCGAATCCGTTGTAATCCACAGGATACCGATATTTGAAAAACAAAAAGGGAGAAACACACAAAAAACACACAAACAGGAGCACAACACCATTGTGAGCGGTTTTGTGCTCCTTACAGTACTGTATGCATCATCTTTACAGATCGCTGCTTACAGTCTGGCCCCCAAGGGGTTAAGGGAGGATGCATTGCATCCCCCTTAACCCCTTGGGGGCCAGACTGATGTCAGACTGCACCCATACCAGCAAGGAAGGGGTTAAGTGGCCCCCCTTCCTTGCTGGGATGGGTGCAGTGCTGGGGAGGGGGTGGGGAGAGCTGTAAACTCACCCTCTGATGTCCCCATGTGTCCTCTTCGCTGGTCCGCAGCACAATGAAGTCACTGTGGTGCGGACCCGCTCCTTATATGTGCGCTCAGCCGATCAGCTGATCAGCTGAACGCACATATGATTCAAAATGTTTCTTCTAATAATGCTATTGTGATAGCATAATTAGAAGAAACATTTGATGTTTTAATTAAAGTAAAGTATTAATTATGACAGAAAACTCTGTTGCCAGCAATATGAATTAACGGCTTTAATAGAGTTTCCTGTAATAATCAATATTGAATTAATAAAACACATTTTCGTTGTAATAAAATTAGTTTCGTTGTTCAATAATTTAATTTAAACGAATCCATACTTGTGCAACTAAATATACTGTAAAAAAAAATATATATATATAAATATACATATATATATATATATATATATATATATATATATTTATATATATATATATATATATATATTTATTTTAACAATATATTTAATTGCACAATGATGGATTCGTTTTAATTAAATTATTGAACAACGAAAGTGACTTTATTACAACGAAAATGTGTTTCTATTTATTAAATATATTAACCATTAGAGGAGTCAGCATTATTGCCGATTTGCAGGCTATATTTTATTTTTTTTACTATTTTTGCACTTCGATTTTTTCCACTTTTTTCATTGTAATAGCAACTGCAACTACACGAAACTATACGCTATCACACTCCCACTATTGTAGCTGCAATTATTCAGCCGTTATTGCAAGGTTCGTTTTCAGTTCGGTTCGTAAGAATCCGAACTTCAGGAAAGTTCGGGGGATCGAACCGAACCAAACTTTTCAAAAGTTTGCCCATCCCTACTTAACACCATGGGGGAGATTTATCAAACATTTGGTAAAGTGAACTGGCTCAGTTGTCCCTTGCAACCAATTCACCTTTCATTTTCCAAAGAGTCTGTGAGGAATGAATGGTGGAATCTGATTGGTTGCTAGGGGCAACTGAGCCAGTTTCACTTTACACCATGTTTGATAAATCTCCCTCCATGTTTGATAAATCTCCTATGTGGTAACATTTTTAAGATTTCCGTTAGTCAGCTTCTTACTAAGTTCAGCAGACAAAGCCAAATCCCCAATAAAATGTTGAAAAATTAAGTATTTCTTGTGTATATCACTCACTGCTGCTGATTTCATGGGGGTATAAAATGGCCTGAGGGGGTATGAATTGGCCTAGGCCAAAATATACCCCGGGATATAATCTAGCCTAGGCCAAAATATACCCGGGGTATAATCTAGCCTAGGCCATTTTAACCCCGGGTATAGTCTGGGCTGGGGGTATACTCTGGCCTGTTACACCGGGGCCCATGGTACCCTTAATCCACCCCTGTCCATGCTATTCACATGGACCGTGCTTTTCCAGTCTTTTTTCCTGGTAGTTCCTTATTTATTTTCCAATACTCCCAACCGAGTGGGACTTAAAGGAGAACTCCGGATAAGAAAAACTTACTTTCTATTAAAAGTACATTAAAAGTTATATAGATGTGTCTATACAATGTATTACTGTATCTTCACAGTTCTGCCACACTGATAGCTGATAGAAACCCAGGAAGTGAAAAAATATGGCCTCTGTGCGGATCCACATTGTCTCCTGCTCTAACTGCTCTCCCACCTTAGGAGACAAATCTTCCATGCCTCTGTCTCACATTGTGTGCGTTTGCTAGGCACAGGCTGATGATGCAGACAGGGGGCAGGGCGTGATTCACCATCTTATGGTGGTTTTACACCATCGCACGATTAACGATTTTGAATGAACAATCTGTTTTTTATAACGATCAGTGTTTAGATATCTCACTCGTCGTTTGATCGTTCGCTGCGTTTACACGGAACGATTATCATTCTAATTCGATCGTTATCGTGCAAATTTGAACGATAATCGTTCCGTGTAAAAGGACCATTAGACTGGCCAGAAGCAGTTGTTTCAGCTTCGCTGGTTGTGCACAAGTCTACAGAGAAATTAGGGCTATGTTCACACATGTTGGAGTGTCATTGCAGTACTACAGCATCTGCACAAAAATGATGCAGTAACACAATAAGATAATGCTAAACTGCAGAGAGGATCAGAGCCAACACTACCAATCCCACCTGCACAAAAAACAAAGCATAAACAGTATATTCCATGTAAGATAATATCGGATAATGTCCTTTTTGTGGGAATCAACTTCAAAGTTAAAAGATGCTTGATCATAATATGTGTGTGGAGATGAAAAGAAAAAAAAAAAGTAATTTAAAAAGTTTTTTGCTTTATTCCAATATCAGCATTACAGGTAGAGAATCCAGCGTGCTGATCGGGTGGGACCACAATGAAATTATAAAGTACTGCAAATAATTCAGTAACACAATGAAACTGCAATGTATGAACACAGCCTAGATGTTCTGCAACAGCTTTGGGCAGGGAATAGGCAGGGTGGGGGACTATGGTGGAACAGCTGAGGGAAAGCATTACATTCTGGAACCTGTAGTACCTGTGAGTACATCTGCTCAACCAGGAAATACAGAAACACAAAAAAGAACAAACCCCCCCAAAACAAATGGATTTTTGGTAGTTTCAAAACTGGGATAGATAGGTAAGTATTGTTATATGCTTCTGCAGAAGTTTCATTTTTTTTTTACCTCTACCAGGAGTTCCCCTTTAAGGGGCTATGTATCAGGGTGGTTTGGTGTACTCCCCACTAGGAGGCACCCCTTGGCAACAGGCTTTTCTTCTCTGGAGGGATATCTGGCTATTCCCGTGTTTTGAGACTCTTAACTGAGGCTTTATTGACCCTTTTTTGCATATTTAAATTTATAGGGGGTAATGTATCAGTGGAGACTCTTGAGTCAGTGCTTCTTTCAAATCTTTATTTATAATTAGGTTTTTTTACAAACTAAAAACCACATCACACACAAATATTACAAAGACATTGCAGGTACAACAATTATCCATTATGCCAAACAAAGCACTTGTATTCGAACATTTGAACACTGAGGAAACCCCAGAGCTCCTCCCTAATATTATAACTGTTCCAACCGACATATATTCCCAAACCCACCCCCACACACCCTCTAGGAAGAGAGATACACACAAAACAAAACAAAACAGAAAAAAAACATATATATATATATATATATATATATATATATATATATATATATATATATAATTCTCTGACCAAAAAGGAAATTTTTAAAATATCACTTTTATTACTTTCTTTAAAAAAGTTTCATAATCATTCAAAAAATATTATTCAAAAAGAAGAAAAATTGTACAACGCAGCCATCACCATTCTCCTGTGCATATGTAAAGACTTTCTTGTCCATAAATATTGAAGTTCATAAATATTTACAGTTTAGTAGCATAGTGTGCATATTACTTTTTTGTATGTATAGTACTAATTTTTATTTGCACTTACATAATCCTAGCACACTGTCGTTATGTTTAATGTCCCGTTATATTTTAATGTCCCATTTTGCTTACTTTGTGATGCAAACAGTCTTTTTTTGTGAGCAATTATTTTCATACACTCATTTTGAGTTATTGTAAAAATGTGAAGAATTTATTTACTTCCCTTATGTTTCCCCCGTAGTAGGTATCAGAAGTCCTTCACTTTATATTGCACTGGCCCGACGCGTTTCCTGAACCATTATCCTCCAGGGCCGTTGGGTAAGCTCACATTCTGTGTGGGACCTTTTTTGCATTCCTTCTGCACGGCTCTGGTGATGGCCGCACACTAATCCGCACAACTCTGCTTCTATTTGTACCTCACATAAGCCCGCCTCCTATTTGACAGACTGATCTCTAGGCCAATCCGGGTAAACCCCTTCCGTGGTTCCTGACAGACTGAACTGTCAGCCTATTAGGGTAGATCCCTTACGTAGTTCCTGTCCAGAGATACATCAGTCCGGGGCGATCCTCATGTGATGTTGTTTTGTTTTGGTCCGTTACCTAGATACCTGAGACGCATCGCATCCCAAGCCTCGCTATGGATCCCGTGCTTGAATGGTAAGAATTCTATGGATTGAAGATGTTATAATCAGTTCTTAATGTGGGTCTATATAATAGATAATTCACTCTTCTTTCTCTCTATTGCTTTTTTGGCCCATATTCAGTCTATTTTATTTAGCGAAAGCACATATATGATACGTAGTCATTAAGGCCATTTGGCCGGGCTGAATTCATTCTAAATATCCAACGCGCTTCACATTGCAATAGTCGCTTATCATAGTCCCCCTTCAATGCATGCCTTTTCACAACTTCCAGCACTTGACACCTGAGCGCTTCCCAGTTTCCACCATGTTTCTCCATAAAGTGAATCGCCACAGGAGTTGTACGTTTATTTTTTATATCTCCTATGTGCTCACTTAGACGCTTTTTTAGGGGTCTAAAGGTTTTTCCCACATAGTTCTGCGGGCAAGGAAATGTCAGCATATAAACTACTCCTGATGTCTCACAGTTTGCAAACTCCCGCATCTCATAGTTTTCCCCTGTGCTGCAGCTTTTAAATGATTTTCCAGGGGTGATGTATTTACACATCGTGCATTTGCTACATGGGTACGTTCCTGTGGCCCCCCTACGATGTTTGTTCATATTTGTAGGGAGGTAACTGTGCACCAAATAATCCTTCAAATTGCGGCCCCTCCGATATGTTATTTGTGGTCTATCGGGTAGGAACTTTGTGATAGTTTGGTCCAACTTAAGAATAGGCCAGTACTGGGTCAAAATTTGTTTGACCTCCTCAGACTTCACATCATAAGTGCCTATGATTCGAGACACTTGCTCTCCCTCCTCAGGTTTTATTTTTGGTCTCAACAGTTCCGTGCGATTTCTTTGCATCGCCTTCCAATAGGCGCTCCTAAGAACTTTTTTGGGGTAGCCCCTTCTCATGAGTCTATCCCGTAGTTCGGCCGCCTTTTGTTTGAATTCTGTAAGAGTGGAGCAATTCCGACGTAGTCTCAAGTATTGGCCTATTGGTATGCCAGCTTTTAGTGCCCTTGGGTGACAACTTTCCCATTTTAACAGGGAATTGGTTGCTGTTTCCTTCCTATACACAGTCGTGTGTAACCTTCCATTTGTAGCTATCTGTATATCCAGATCCAGAAACACCATCCTCTTCTTGCTAATGGTCTTTGTAAATCTCAGACCTAGTTGATTATCATTAAGGTCATTCACAAAAGCATTGAACTCCTCCTCCGATGCGGACCATACCAACAGCACATCATCTATAAATCTGGTCCACATCTGTATGTGCTGGGACCAGTGGGACATCTCTCCGAAGACGACCTGGTCCTCCCACCAGCCGAGGTACAGATTTGCGTATGTAGGGGCACATGGACTCCCCATCGCTGTACCCCGCTGCTGGTGGAAGAAGTCGTCCCCGAAGAGGAAATAGTTCCTAGTGAGGATGAAGTCAAGGAGGGTCATGATGAATTCGTTGTGTGCTTCAAATTGCACACCTCGCATTTTCAGGAAGTGTGCCACAGCCTTTTTCCCTCCTTCATGAGGGATCGAGGAATATAGGGCCTCTACATCAAGTGAGGCCAAATAACAGTGTTGATCCAACTGCATATCCTCGATCCTCCCCAAGATGTCCGTGGAGTCTCTTATATATGATGGCAGTGCTTCAACAAAAGGCCTTAGTACTATATCCACATATTGGCTGACATTTTGTGTTACATTATTTATTCCTGCCACTATTGGTCGTCCTCTTAACGGTGGATAGCCCTTGTGCACTTTCGGTATGCTATAAAAGCTGGCAATCTTAGGGTGTTCTGGATTCATATATGCATATTCCGCTGGACTTATCAATTTGCATTCCTTTGCCTCATCAAGGATTTTTTTCAAATCTGAAGCGAATACTTCAGTGGGATCCCGTTTCAATTTTTTGTAACAGTTAGTATCCTGTAATAACTGTAGGCACATATTGTCGTAATCCTCCCTGGTCATCAATACGATGTTGCCACCCTTATCGGAGGGCTTGATGACCAGGGAGGAATCACGCTCCATTGCCATAAGAGCTTCTCTCTCCTCTCTTGTGAGATTTTGATGGCTCACAGTTTTTTCTTCTATTTCTCTAAATGCTTGGCTGACAAGGTCAACAAACATGTCAATCTGAGCATAATCCCCTAGGGGGGGTGTTTTTACACTTCGTGATTTTAAGTTTGTGAAAGGTCCTTCCCCTTCCTCTTTCTGTGCAGATTGTTCCAACTCCAACATGTTTCTGTAGACCGTCATATCTTCTTCTTCCAAGCCTAGTTGATGGCCATCCTTCTTATTTTTTACGGCAAAATATTTTCTCCATTTTAGGTTGCGTGCAAATAAATGCACATCTTTCACCCAGGTAAAGGCATTGAATTTCATTGATGGAACAAATGTTAGTCCTTTTGTAAGTACACTCATTTCTGGTGTTGTCAGTTGTTTTTTAGTGAGATTTATGACTTGTAGTTTATCTTCCTTGTGTTCTGTCACTATTTTCTGTTCCTTAATACATACTGGGATATCGGTGGTGTCCCTAAAAAACCACGTCCTTGTCCCCTTCCTCTACCTCTGCCACGTCCTCGTCCTTGTCCTCTTCCCCTGAATCCTGTTTTGTCTCTGATGGAGGGGTTATCTGTGTCTGATGCTTCAGCTTCTGTAAATTCTTCACATTTTTACAATAACTCAAAATGAGTGTATGAAAATAATTGCTCACAAAAAAAGACTGTTTGCATCACAAAGTAAGCAAAATGGGACATTAAAATATAACGGGACATTAAACATAACGACAGTGTGCTAGGATTATGTAAGTGCAAATAAAAATTAGTACTATACATACAAAAAAGTAATATGCACACTATGCTACTAAACTGTAAATATTTATGAACTTCAATATTTATTGACAAGAAAGTCTTTACATATGCACAGGAGAATGGTGATGGCTGCATTGTACAATTTTTCTTCTTTTTGAATAATATTTTTTGAATGATTATGAAACTTTTTTAAAGAAAGTAATAAAAGTGATATTTTAAAAATTTCCTTTTTGGTCAGAGAATTGTGAAATTTGAGGAAATAAATTATTTCTATCAGTATAAGTATACTATATATATATATATATATATATATGTTTATTTATAATTCTCCACTCAATCCATGAGCGAACACAAAAACTGTGATTCCAGCAACCGACTCCACGGTCCCCATCTGTTCTGAAAGCCAACCTGCATTCCACTACCCTCTGCAACTAACTCCTCCATCCTCTGTATAACATTAACCTCATGGATCCACTCCACCATTGTGGGAGGATCCCGACTCTTCCACTTTCTAGGTATTAACGTTCGAGCGGCAGCTAAAAGATGTCGTATTAATCCTAACTTAGTGGAGTTCCCATACACCGATATAATAGAAAGTAAAGTAATCTTAGGAGATCTTTCTAACGCAGAGCCCACAATATCTTCACAAACCCGAAGAATTTCCCCCCAAAAGGACTGAAGGAGTGGGCATTCCCACCATATATGTAATATTGTCCCTTCTCCTTCTCCACATCTCCAACATTCTACTGGTACATTTGGGTATATCTTGTGTAACTTAGCAGGGGTCCTATACCATCTGGAAAGTAATTTATAATTACTCTCCTGTGCTGTACCTGAAATAAACGTCCTATGTGTAGACCTGAAGGCTATAAGCCATTCCTCTTCCGTAATACTAGCCCTCAACTCTTTTCCCCATGAAGTAGTATAAGGGGGAAGGCCCTGTGACACTGTACCCAGCAAGACTGAATACAACAGTGACAAAATTTGTGTGGGCGCTTCTCTCTGTAAGAACAATTTTTCTAAAGGTGTAGCTATCAATTTGTGCTTATTATGTTTATTGTTAACAAACGAGGACAATTGATTGTACTCTAGCCATGTGATCAAAACCCCTGGTGCCCGTGATCTCAATTCTTCCAAACTTACTAATGGTTTCCCACCCAGAATGTGAAAAAATCTAATGTCCATCCCTTTATGCCAACCCATAAAACTATTGTCTGTAAGGCCTGGCATAAAGGATGGGTTGTGAAAAAGCGAGCCCATTCCCTATAATAGTGCTATCCCATAGACTCAAGACTTTGTCTATAAAACATGTAAACATGTAAAACATGTAAACTAAAATCTTTTGGCCTATCCTGCCATGATAACCAGGGTAATATATGCAGTTGTGAATGTACTAACCGTGATTCAATTCCAACCCACTGTTTAGTGTTCTTGTGAAAATGCCAGTCAAAAACCCACTGTAGTACAGCCGCACAGTGATATAATTTTGGGTCTGGAAGCCCCACTCCCCCCTTGTCTTGTCAGAGTTCTAAAACCTATTCTACAGCCACCTCCCCCCCATATAAAGAGAGTGAACATGGACTTAAGTTTTTTAAAGAACGCAGCTGGTACTCCTATCGGTAGAGCCTGAAATAAATATAAAAGGCGAGGTACTACATCCATTTTCAAAACATTGATTTTACCAAACCATGAAAGTGGCCTCCCTGCATACCTCCTGAGATCTAACTCTATTTTTTCCAATAAAGGTTGATAATTTAGCCTGTATAGGGTGGATGGATCTTTGGACAACTGGATCCTTAAATATTCAATTGTGTCTTTCTTCCATTTAACCCCTTCCCCCAATATGACGTCCAGGGACGTCATAAAAAGCAGTGGCAGAATGCATCATGACGTCCCTGGACGTCATGCTTTCCCTGCCTCCCCCCTCTGTCCCTGGGTGAGATCGGGCAGCAGGAGGAGGCTGTGTCACACAGCATCCTCCTGCTGCCACTGCCCGGAGGGGAGCCGCGCTCCCCCCCGGGCAGTTAACCCCATAAATGCCGCGGTCAATGCGACCGCAGCGTCTATGGGGAGATTCAGTGTCCCCCGCCGATCGGGCGGCGGGGGGAGGCTGCAGAACGCTGCCTCCCCCCACCGCCACTAACAGTGTGTCCCCCGGCCCCCTCCCCTCGTCCTCCGATACCGGCGGATCGCCGCTACTACCTCTTTAGCGGCGATCCGTCGGTACCGGCATTACCGGCGCCGCCGATAGCTTTCATCTCCCCCCACCGTGAATCCACGGTGGGGGGAGATGAAAAATGTCCCCTCAGACCCCAGATCAGCCCCCCGATCAGACCCCAGATCCCCGTACCCGGGCGGCCATCAGATCCAAGATGGCCGCCCCCATCCCTGCGATGTTTGTTCGCAGGGATGGATATAAAATAATGATCAAAGCCCCATGCTCTCCGCAACCGGAGGTAGCGGAGAGCATGGGGCAGTGATCGGGGACCCCCCCGTGTGGTCCCGGAGCAGGCGATCGGCGGTATATACTATATACCGCCGATCGCCTGTTCCCAGTGCTGCCGGCACTTTTTATCCCCTGTCACCATAAATCATTGGTGACAGGGGATAAAAAGTGTCACCGTGCCCCCCCCCAAGTCGCCCCCCACCCCCCCAGTCACCCCCGTCCCCCAGTCACCCCCCCTTCCCCACATACGTTACCTGATCCACGGAGCTCCGTCCTCCTCGACGTCCAGGCTGATTCTGAAGTGCGCATGCGCTCCAGAAGAAGTTAGCTCTGAAAATTTAAAGTGACAGAGACCAATTTGGTCTCTGTCACTGAACTATGATTACTGTGATAGAAAATATCACAGTAACCATAGTAATACAGTGATAATTAATGTATAAAGTACAAAAAGTGAAAAACATACAAAAAAATAAAACACACACTTTTTATTATAGTAATAATTGCAGTTTACTCCCAGATTACCCCTAACCCCTCCCCAGATTACCCGTAACCACCGCAGGTTGCCCATATCCGCCCCAGATTGCCCGTATCCACCCCAGATTGCCCGTAATCACCCCAGATTGCCTATAACCACCGCACGTTGCCCATAACCACCGCACATTGCCCATAACCACCGCACGTTGCCCATAACCACCGCACGTTGCCACTAACCACCGCACGTTGCCACTAACCACCGCACGTTGCCACTAACCACCGCACGTTGCCCATAACCACCGCACGTTGCCACTAACCACCGCACGTTGCCACTAACCACCGCACGTTGCCCATAACCACCGCACGTTGCCACTAACCACCGCACGTTGCCACTAACCACCGCACGTTGCTACTAACCACCGCACGTTGCCTATAACCACCGCACGTTGCCTATAACCACCGCATGTTGCCTATAACCACCGCATGTTGCCCGTAACCACCGCACGTTGCCCATAACCACCGCACGTTGCCTGTAACCACCCCAAATTGCCAGTGAGCCCCTCCAGATGGTCCGTAATCAGCCCCGATTGCCCGTAACCCCGCATATTGCACGTAACCACCGCACGTTGCCTCTAACCACTGCACGTTGCCTCTAACTCACACACGTTGCCAGTGACCCCCTCCAGATTGCCGTAACCACCCAAAATTACATGTACCCACCCCTGATTACTTATAAGCACTTCCGTTTATCCGTAACCACACCAGATTGTCTGTAACCACCCCATGTTGCCCGTAACCACCGCAGATTGTCTGTAACCCCCCCAGGTTGCCCCTAATCACATGTAATTCCCCCCAGATTGCCTCTGACCACCGCACGTTGCCTCTGACCACCGCACGTTGCCTCTGACCACCGCAAGTTGCCTCCGACCACCGCACGTTGCCCCCGACCACCGCACATTGCCCCCGACCACCACACGTTGCCCCCGACCACCGCACGTTGCCCCCGACCACCGCACGTTGCCCGCGACCACCGCACGTTGCCCCCGACCACCGCACGTTACAGGTTCCCATCCCAGATTACCTATAAGCACTTCAGTTTATCCGTAACCACCCCACGTTGCCCGTTACCACCCCTCGTTGCCCGTAACCACCGCAGGTTGCCCGTAACCACCCCAAATTATCCGTGACCACCCCACATTACCTGTAATCTCATTTTTTTTTGTATTTTAGTAACTGCGCTATTCTAATAACCATTACTAGCTGCGGTTTTGCTCCAGCAAATTGGCGCTCCCTTCCTTCTGAGCCCCGCTGTGTGCCCATACAGTGGTTTATGCCCACATATGGGGTACCGTTGTACTCAGGAGAACCTGCGTTACAGATTTTGGGGTACATTTTTTCTCCCATTCCTCGTGAAATTGAGAAATTTTAAATTAAACGAACATATATTGGAAAAATTCGAGTTTTTCATTTTTACTGTCTTATTTTGAATACTTTCCTCTAATACCTGTGGGGTCAAACCGCTCACTGCACCCCAAGATGAATTCTTTGAGTGGTGTACTTTCCTAAATGGGGTGACTTTTGGGGGGGTTCTCTTCTGCGGACACTACAGGGGCTCAGCAAACGCACCTGGCGCTCAGAAACTTCTTCGGAAAAATCTGCACTGAAAATGCTAATTGGCGCTCCTTCCCTTCTGAGCCCGGCTGGGTGCCCATACAGTGGTTTATGCCCACATATGGGGTACCGTTCTACTCAGGGGAACCTGCGTTACAGATTTGGGCATGCAGCTTCTCCCCTGTTACTAGTGAAATTGAGAAATTTCAAACTAAACAAACATATTATTGGAAAAATTCAAGTTTTTCAATTTTACTGTCTTATTTTGAATACTTTCCTCTAATACCTGTGGGGTCAAAATGGTCACCACACCCCAAGATGAATTCTTTGAGGGGTGCACTTTCCAAAATGGGGTGACTTATGGGGGGGTTCTCTTCTGCGGACACTACAGGGGCACTACAAACGCACCTGGCGCTCAGAAACTTCTTCAGCAAAATCTGAACTGAAAATGCTAATTGGCACTCCCTTCCTTCTGAGCCCTCCTGTGTGCCCATACAGTGGTTTATGCCCCCATATGGGGTACCGTTGTACTCAGGAGAACCTGCGTTACAAATTTTGGGGTGCGGATTCTCTCATGTTCCTTGTGAAATTGAGAAATTTTAAACTAAACGAACATATTATTGGAAAAATTCGAGTTTTTCATTTTTACTGTCTAATTTTAAATACTTTCCTCTAATACCTGTGGGGTCAAAATGGTCACCACACCCCAAGATGAATTCATTGAGGGGTGTACTTTCCAAAATGGGGTGACTTTTGGGGGGGTTCTCTTCTACGGGCACTACAGGGGCGCTGCAAATGCACCTGGCGCTCAGAAACTTCATCAGCAAAATCTGCACTGAAAATGCTAATTGGCGCTCCTTCCCTTCTGAGCCCCGCTGTGTGCCCATACAGTGGTTTACGCCCACATATGAGGTACCGTTGTACTCAAGAGAACCTGTGTTACAAATTGTGGGGTGCAGATTCTCTCATGTTCCTTTTGGAAAGGAGAAACTTTAATCTAAACATATATATTATTGGAAAATTAAAATTTTCGATTTCTTTAAGGCCTAATTGTGAATACTTTCCTCCAGCCCCTGTAGGGTTAAAATGCTCATTATACCCCTTGATTAATTCTTTAAGGTGTCTAGTTTCCAAATTGGGGTCACTTATGGGGTTTTACAGCATACAAGCCTCCTAAATCAACTTAAAAAAAGAACTGGTCCCTAAAAAAAAATCAGTTTTGGAAACTTTCACAAAATGTGATAATTTGCTAATAAATTTCTAAGCCCCATAACAGCCTAAAAAAGTAAAATATGTTTCCCAAATTATGCCAGAATAAAGAGGACATATTGGTAATGTGATTTAGTAACTAATTTATGTGCTATGACTTCCTTTTTAAGAAGCAGAGAATTTCAGAAGTTCATAAAATGCAAAATTTTCTAATTTTTCATGATATTTTGATGTTTTTCACAAAAAACACACAAAGTAGTGACCAAATTTTGCCACTAATATAAAGTGCCATATGTGACAAAAAAACAATCTCAGAATCGCTAGCATACGTTAAAGCATCACTGAGCTATAAGAGCATAAAGTGAGACAGGTCAGATTTTGAAAAATGAGCCTGGTCATTAAGGCCAAAACAGGCTGCGGAGGCAAGGGGTTAAAGGGAAACACCCGTGCCAAGTGTTCAGCTTCCCCCCCCTGGAAGAGACACATCCAGAGCCTCTGTCTTGGCCAGATTCACCATAAAGTTTGACACGTTCCCAAACCTGGTAAATTCTTTTAGTACACTCCTATAGGTAGAGCCTGAAATAAATATAAAAGGCGAGGTACTACATCCATTTTCAAAACATTGATTTTACCAAACCATGAAAGTGGCCTTCCTGAATACCTCCTGAGATCTAACTCTATTTTTTCCAATAAAGGTTGATAATTTAGCCTGTATAAGGTGGATGGATCTTTGGACAACTGGATCCCTAAATATTCAATTGTGTCCTTCTTCCATTTAAAGGGAAACACCTGTGCCAAGTGTTCAGCTCCCCCCCCCCCCCCCCCTGGAAGAGACACATCCAGAGCCTCTGTCTTGGCCAGATTCACCTTAAAGTTTGACACGTTCTCAAACCTGGTAAATTCTTTTAGTACACAAGGAAATGAGATCCGAGGTCTTATGATATATAACAGCAGGTCGTCTGCATATAATGCAGTCTTGACCTGCTCCCCACTTATAGCCAAACTGTGCACACCAGGATTCCTCCTGAGGGCCACTGCCAGATGTTCCATTATAACCGCATAAAGTAACGGGGACAATGGACATCCCTGTCTCGTCCCGTTCCGAATCGGGAACAAGTGAGACAGGAAGCCATTGACCCGTACCTGGGCTGTTGGATCTGTGTACAAAGACAACACTTTTCCCCTAAACCCGGGCCCCAGGCCGATCTGTTCCAGAGAAGCCCCCAAGAAGCCCCAGTGCACACGGTCAAAGGCCTTCTCTGCGTCGACTGAAAGTAAACACATTGGAATTCCCTTAGCTTGTGCTCCAGCTATTGCCAAGACCGTTTTTTTTTAATATTGTCTCTAGCTTCCCTTCCCTTAACCCCTTCACGTCAGCAATCTGTATATATACGTTCCTATTGCACATGCCCCGTGCAGTAGGAATGTATATATACGTTCCTGACTGACAGGGGCTTTATGATGAGAGTGGGATCGCTGCAGGGACAGCGATCCCACTCTCATCTGTGTACAGCACCGGAGATAATGAGGATCAGCTGCGATCCTGCAGCTGACCCCCATTAACCCCTTAGTGACTGCTGAAACGGCGGTCACTAATGGGCCGGTGCCGCCGCTGCATTTCATCTCCCCCCACCGTGGGAGATGAAATAAGTAAAATCAGACCCCAGATCAGCCCCCCTAGTGCCCCAGTCACTAACCCCCCCTCCCGCGGCGGCCATCGGATCCAAGATGGCCGCCGCCATCACTGTGAACAGACTAATGTCTGTTCACAGTGATCAAAATAGAAAAAATGAATGAAAGCCCCATGCTCTCCGCCACCGGAGCTAGCGGAGAGCATGGGGCAGTCATCAGGACCCCCCCTGTGGGGTCCCGGTACAAGCGATTAGTGGTATATACTATATACCGCTGATCGCTTGTGCCATGTGCTCCAGGCACTTTTTATCCCCTGTCACCATGAATGATAAAAAGTGATGCCTCTGACCACCGCACGTTGCCACTGACCACCGCACCTTTCATCTGACCACCGCACCTTGCCTCTGACCACCCCAAATTGCCAGTGACCCCCTCCAGATTGCCCGTAACCACGCCAGAATACAGCTACCCACCTCAGATTACCTATTAGCACTTCAGTTTATCCGTAATCACCCTAGATTGTCTGTAACCACAGCAGGTTGTTCGTATTCACCCCACGTTGCCCGTAACCACCCCAGGTTGCCTGTAACCAACCCACGTTGCCTGTAACCAACCCACGTTGCCTGTAACCACACCAGGTTGCCTGTAACCACACCAGATTGTCCGTAACCACCCCAGATTGTCCGTAACCACCCCAGATTGTCTGTTACCACCCCAGATTGTCTGTAACCAACCCATGTTGCCTCTAACCACAGCAGGTTGCCTGTAACCACACCAGATTGTCTGTAACCACAGCAGGTTGTCTGTAACCACAGCAGGTTGTCCGTATCCAACCCACGTTGCCCGTAACCACCCCAGGTTGCCTGTAACCACCCCAGGTTGCCGTAACCACAGCAGGTTGCCTGTGACCACCGCATGTTGACCGTATCCACCCCAGATTACCTGTAACCACCCCAGATTACCTGGAACCACCTCAGACTGCCCGTAACCACCTCTAGATTACCCTTAACCACCCCAGACTGTCCGTAACCACCCCAGACTGTCCGTAACTATCCCACATTACCTGTAATCTAATTTTTTTATTTTATTTTAGTAACTGCGCTATTCTAATAACTATTACTAGCTGCGGTTTTGCTCCAGCAAATTGGCGCTCCTTCCCTTCTGAGCCCTGCTGTGTGCCCATACAGTGGTTTATGCCCACATATGGGGTACCGTTGTACTCAGGAGAACCTGCGTTACATATTTTGGGGTACATTTTTTCCCCTGTTCCTTGTGAAATTTAGAAATTTCAAACTAAACCAACATATTATTGGAAAAATTCAAGTTTTTCATTTTTACTGGCCAATTTTGAATACTTTCCTCTAATACCTGTGGGGCCAAAATGCTCATCCTACCCCAAGATTAATTCTTTGAGGGGTGTACTTTCCGAAATGGGGTGACTTTTGGGGGGGTTCTATTCTGTAGACATTACAGGGGCTCTGCAAACTCACCTGGTGCTCAGAAACTTCTTCAGAAAAATCTGCACAGAAAATGCTAATTGGCGCTCCTTCCCTTCTGAGCCCGGCTGTGTGCCCATTCAGTGGTTTATGCCCACATATGGGGTACCGTTCTACTCAAGAGAACCTGCGTTACATATATAGGGGTGACATTTCTCTCCTGTTCCTCGTGAAATTGAGAAATTTCAAACTAAAGGAACATATTATTGGAAAAATTCGAGTTTTTTATTTTTACTGTCTACTTTTGAATACTTTCCTCTAATACCTGTGGGGTCAAAATGCTCACCACACACCAAAATGAATTCTTTGAGGGGTGCACTTTCCAAAATGGGTTGACTTATGATGAGATTTTACTCCGCTGGCACTACAGGGGCACTGTAAACGCACCTGTCGCTCAGAAACTTCTTCAGCAAAATCTGCATTGAAAAAGCTAATTGGCGCTCCTTTCCTTCTGAGCCCTGCTGTGTTCCCATACAGTGGTTTATACCAACATTTGAGGTACCTTTTTACTCAGGAGAACCTGCGTTACAAATTTTGGTGTACTTTTTTCTCTTGTTCCTCGTGAAATTGAGAAATTTCAAACTAAAGGAACATATTATTGGAAAAATTCAAGTTTTTCATTTTTACTGTCTACTTTTGAATACTTTCCTCTAATACCTGTGGGGTAAAAATGCTCACCACACACCAAAATGAATTCTTTGAGGGGTGCACTTTCCAAAATGGGGTGACTTATGGCGAGATTTTACTCCGCTGGCACTACAGGGGCTCTGCAAACGCACCTGGCGCTCAGAAACTTCTTCAGCAAAATCTGCATTGAAAAATCTAATTGGCGCTCCTTTCCTTCTGAGCCCTGCTGTGTGCCCATGCAGTGGTTTATGCCCACATATGAGGTACCTTTTTACTCAGGAGAACCTGCGTTACAAATTTTGTGGTACTTTTTTTTTTTTTTCCTCGTGAAATTGAGAAATTTCAAACTAAACGAACATATTATTGGAAAAAATTAGAGTTTTTCATTTTTACTGTCTAATTTTGAATACTTTCCTCTAACACCTGTGGGGTTAAATTGCTCATCCTACCCCAAGATGAATTCTTTGAGGGGTGTACTTTCTAAAATGGGGTGACTTATGGGTTTTTTTCTCTCTGCTGACACTACAGGGGCTCTGCAAATGCACCTGGCGCTCGGAAACTTCTTCAGCAAAATCTGCAATGGAAAAGCTAATTGGCGCTCCCTTCCTTTTGAGCCCCGCTGTGTGCCCATACAGTGGTTTACGCCCACATATGTACCGTAAAACTCAAGAGAACCTGCGTTACAAATTATGGGGTGCTTTTTCTCTCATGTTCCTTTTGAAAATGAGAAACTTTAATCTAAACGTATATATTATTGGAAAATTTTAATTTTTCATTTTTTTACGGCCTAAGGCTGGGTTCCCACTACGTATATTTCAGTCAGTATTGTGGTCCTCATATTGCAACCAAAACCAGGAGTGGATTAAAAACACAGAAAGGCTCTGTTCACACAATGTTGAAATTGAGTGGATGGCCGCCATTTAATGGCAAATATTTGCTGTTATTTTAAAACAACGGCTGTTGTATTGAAATAATGGCCGTTATTTACTGTTATATGGCGGCCATCCATTCAATTTCAACAATGTGTGAACAGATCCTTTCTGTGTTTTTAATCCACTCCTGGTTTGGGTTGTAATATGAGGACCACAATACTGACTGAAATATACGTAGTGTGAACCCAGCCTAATGGTGAATACTTTCCTCCAGCCCCTGTAGGGTTAAAATGCTCATTATACCCCTAGATTCATTCTTTAAGGTATCTAGTTTCCAAAATGGGGTCACTTATGAGGGTTTCCAGTATACAAACCTCCTAAATCAACTTAAAAAAAGAACTGGTCCCTAAAAAAAAATCAGTTTTGGAAACTTTCACGAAAATGTTGTAATTTGCTGATAAATTTCTAAGCCCCGTAACACCCTAAAAAAGTAAAATATGTTTATGAAATGAAGCCAGAATAAAGAGGACATATCGGTAATGTGACTTAGTAACTAATTTATGTGATACAACTTTCTTTTTTTAGAAACAGAGAATTTCAAAGTTCATAAAATGCTAATTGTTTCAATTTTTCATGATATTTTGATGTTTTTCACAAAAAACACACAAAGTAGTGATCACATTTTGCCACTAATATAAAGTGCCATATGTGACGAAAAAACCTTCTCAGAATCGCTAGCATACGTTAAAGCATCACTGAGCTATAAGAACATAAGGTGAGACAGGTTAGATTTTGAAAAATGAGCCTGGTCTTTTAGGCGCAAATAGGCTTGGTCTTGAAGGGGTTAATAAATCCCACCTGATCCCAATGTATAACAGATGGAAGAATTGTGCTCAGACGATTTGCCAGGATTTTAGAGAAGATCTTTATGTCTACATTAATTAACGAAATCGGTCGATAGCTGGAGCACAGAGATTCGTCTTTACCAGGCTTTGGGATAACTGAGACTGTGGCCCCAAGAGACTGCCTAGTAAAAATGGAGCCAGTACCTCACCAATTTTTTATAAAACACAGGGGTGAAGCTATCTGGCCCTGGGGCTCTACCCGTTGGAGTAGCCTTTATAGCGTCTTTTATCTCGTCTACCGAAAACTCCTCCTCCAAGGACTCCCTAGACTCTTCAGAGATTCCTTTAAGAGCTGTTTCTTGAATATAAGAGGACATCTTCGACCTCAGTTCTTCCACAGATAAGTCCTCTTATATTATATAATTGCTCATAATACGCCCTAAATATTTCAGACATCTTTGAGGGATCGTGTTCCATCTCTCCATCTGCCCACCACATTATTCTGTGAGGCCCTAGGGTGAAGAAGTCTAGCCAAATACGTCCACACTTGTTGGACTGCTCATAGAAGAACCTCCTTTGTTGTTCTCTAAAGTATCTATATCTTTTTCTTATAATTTTTTAAGTTCCTCCCGCACCGAGAGGAGCTCCAACAATGTCTCTTGGGCTAGAGTTTGTTTATGTTGAGTTTCTAATATATTAACTTTGTCTATTAAGGCTGTTATTTTCACCATATTCTCCTTCTTCACTCGTGCCCCCTATTTCACAAAAATGCCTCTTAATACACATTTTAGAGCTTCCCATTGATATGACAACGGAGTTGAATCAACCTCATGGATTAGGATAAATTCCTCCACCGTCGCCTGGACCTCCTCCAAGCACTCCCTTCTATCTAACAGATTGTTATTTAGTACCCAGGTCCAGGGTCGAGATTTGAGTCCCGGTATTTCTACAGATAAAGATACCACCGAATGGTCTGACCATATTGATGATTCGATATCTGCTTGAGGGTGCCAGGCTAAGACCTGTTGGCTTACTAAAAAGAAATCTAACCGGCTATATGTCTGGTGTGTAGCCGAAAAAAAGGTATAATTCCTAGCCTTCGGGTTCAAAACCTTCCAGGCATCTACAAGTCTAAGATTCCTTACCGTTTGGTGAAATTGCTCTAGACGTGGAGCCGATATACAGCTATACCCAGAGGAGTTATCCACCTTCGGATCTAATGTAAAATTAAAATCTTTGCCAACAAACATTACTCCTTCTGCAAACACCTGGAATAAATTCAAGATTTTTCTTCCCATCTGAACCTGCGTCTTGTTAGGTAGATACAAATTTGCTAATGACATGATTTTACATTAATACTAATCTTCATAAACACAAACCTACCATCTGGGTCTACCATCCATCGTGTCAACCAGTTCATGCTGGAGGGATTTATGAATCGTAATTGACACCTCTTTGGATTTCCCTTCAATGTTGGAGCTGTGGAGCCATGTAGTATAATATCTATCCCTAATATCAGGAATTAAACTTGTCTTAAAATGGGTTTCTTGTATAAAGGGAATGTGGGCTCTCCGCTTATGCATCTGATGTAATATGTGGTTCCGTTTTTGTGGTATATTTAATCCATTCGCATTCAAAAAACATAGATTGAGTGCAACCATTACTCAAACACAAACACAGCAAAAAAAAAGGGAAAAAAAGGAAAAAAAAATCCAAATAGATAAATAAAAATAAATAAATAAAGACTCAATTCCCACAAGTAACTCCCTACCTCCACCCACCAAATTATTTATCAGGGCAAAACAAAAATAATATCTCCCTCCCAAAACGAGGGGGACTGTCCCTAGGGGGGGGAGGCTTTCCACATGGAGCCCGATCTAACCCTCCTACACCACCAGAAAAAAAAAAAAAATCAAAGGCATGTCAATCGCCCGGTTGGATGCTAGTGCCAGCAATAATAATAATTTATAATAGTGCTAATAGTGATAACAATAATAACTTCATAAAAATTAATCTGAAACCTAAGAAGAGAACCGACAAAAAAAAAAGAAAAATAAAAATAAAAACAAATACATTAGTGTCAGAATCCCCTCCAAATTTAGGTAATACCAAGTAATACATCATATAGCATCAACATCTACTTCACCTAACTATAAAGAAAAAAAAAAGAAAAAATCCCTCCAAATTTAAATAAAACTCAGTGATACATCCAACCATGATGTCAAGTACGCTTAACCGCGGGTATACATATTTTTTTATCTACAGATTAGGCAGATGGCGAACTAATAAGCAGTCCAACAAATAAATTCTCTGCAGGAAAATTCCTCCTATCCCTTGGTCTCCTAGCGTCTAGGGTATTTGATGGTAACACAGGCCACTCTGAAATCAAAACCATCGGCAAATCCAGGGCCGATATGAACATTGGTAAGTCCTGCGGGTGTCTCAGTATCACCATGCGCCCACCACGGCGAACTTGTAAACCAAATGGAAATCCCCATGTATATGTAATATTTCGAGCTCTCAATTCCTCTAGTAGTGGTTTTAAAGCTCGCCTTTTTGTAACGTTAATCTGGACAGGTCAGATAACACCAGCACCTCCTCGTTTTGATACTTTGCTGTGACCCCCTCTCTCAATCGTTTTATGATAGCTTTCTATAGTCTATATTTCTGGACCCTGCAAATAATATCCCGGGGTCTTGTTGGATCCGCAGACACTGGGCCCAGAAAGCTATGTACTCTATCCAGCTCCATCACAGCATTGGGGGAACGTCCTAGTATCTCATTAACCCTTAGACGACCCAGGGCGTATAGTTACGCCATGGAAGTCTGTCCCCAGACGACCTAGGGCGTAACTGTACGCCCTGGGTGTTATTCCCGCTATGAAGCGCGCTCCGGAGCGGAGCGCGCTTCATAGGAGGTGGGGGCCGGCTGCAGTGAGCAGCCGGGACCTCACCGGCAATGACACGCTGCAGCGATCGCGCTGCCGCGTGTCATTAACCCCTTAAACGCCGCGATCGCGGCGCGACCGCGGCGTTTAAGTGTAAGTGACAGGGGGAGTCCCCTGTCACTTACCGATCGGGACCCCCGCAGTGTGACTGCGGGGGTCCCGATCGGTAAAACGGACTGCTGGAGGTCTCTTACCTGCCTCCATGCGGTCCGATCGGCGCTCTGCTACTCTAAGCCTGCACAGGCAGGCTCAATGAGCAGAGCGCCGATAACACTGATCAATGCTATGCCTATGGCATAGCATTCATCAGTGTAGAAATCCAAGTAATGTATGTAAAAGTCCCCCAAAGGGGCTTCAAAAGTGTAAAAAAAAAAAAGTTAAAAACACTAACACACTACCCCAAAACCCCTCCCCCAATAAAAGTTGAAATCACCCCCCTATCCTATTATATAAATAAAACATATAAAAATAAATAAATAGATAAACATATAATATACCGTAGCGTGCGTAATTGTCCGATCTATTAAAATATAACAAGTGTCATTGCGAACGGTAAACGGCGTACACGAAAAGAGGGGAAAAAGTGCGCGGATTACCGATTTTGTTACATTATATATATAAAAAAATTAATAAAAACTGATCAAAACGTCCGATCTTCACAAATATGGTATTAATAAAAACTAGAGATCATGGCGGAAAAAATGACACCCCATACAGCCCCGTAGGTGAAAAAATAAAACCGTTATAAGCGTCACAATAGTCCCATTTTATTTATAATTAATTGCCAAAAAAAAGGATTTCATTAAAAAATACACATATAACATTAGAGAATCTGTGTAACCTGCATATGGTTGTGTTCGGACTGACCTATAGAATAATTGTATCATGTCGCTGTTACCATATAGTGCATAACGTAGACACAGGAACCCCCCAAACGTTACCATATTGCATTCTTTTTTGCGATTTCACCAATTTATATCTTCATAAATAATATATTTGGAATTCCATCATACATGTTATGGTAAAATGAATGACGCCATTACAAAGTACAACTATTCCTGTAACAAATAAGCCCTTACATGGCCTGTAGATAAAAAAACTGAAAGTGCTAGAGCTCTTAGAAGGGGAGGAGGGAAAAACGGAAACACTAAGATCAAAATTTGCGCGGTCCACTGGGTCATTTTGGGCCTGGTCCTCAAAGGGTTAAACATTATCTGTAAGACATTTTCCAAGTCTTGTCCCCTTACAGATTCCGGGATTCCTCTCACCCTAAGGTTACTGCGGCGGCCCCTATTCTCCGCATCATCTATCATATCTGCCAGATGATTGTACTGGAAGGAGTGGGCATCCAAAGTAGTTTGTTGGGTGACTGCCCTATCTCCCACTGCCCTTGTGGATGTTTCTATAGAAGCCACCCTCTCCTCCCGGATGCTATTCATCTCCGCTCTATGAGCAGTCTCTACACGGGTAATATACTCCTCCATATCATCTCTGGTTGGGATAGATCTAATGTGCCTCCACAGGTCCCGTAAAACCTCAGATGGTATATGTCCAGAGTACGGGGGCAAAAGCTCTTCTATATAGTCTCTTACTGGCAGGGGTTTCTCAGCCTGAACAATACTTGCTCACAGGGGGGGGTCGCCTGACCCTAACCCCTCACCCCCTCCCTGTGATTCACTGGCCTCACTAACTTCCACAGAGGCCCCTTCAATTTGAGCCACCTCTCTTTGGGGTTTCTCTCGTACATTGTCCCGTAGGGCGGGGGATCTGACCCCTACACATGCTCCTTCCAGCTCCCGAGCCTCCAACCCGCCACCTCGGGCACCCTCAGTCAAGTCTCCTTCGCCCAGGGGTTCCAGCGGGTCCCCACTCACCACTTGCCGCAGAGGGGCCTCAGCTCCAAAGCCCGGAGCAATATCCATCTCTCTAGAACCACCTAGGGGTACCTGAGGTGAAAGCTGTAATCGTCCGATCACCTTGTCCAGCCATTGGGTCGATCTGTTTGGCGTCCTTCCGGCTACTGCCGCTGGCGGTGGGGTCCCCCCATAGAGTCTCTCCACTGGTGTCCCACGTGCACCGCACACTGACTCCTTGTCTCCCTGCCTAGGGACGCCCACTTCGCCGCTCCTTCGTTCTGCCGCTCCTGTAGGTGACGCTCTCGGAGTGACCCGTTGCTGTCCGGAGGCTATAAGGTGCATCTCTGCGGTCCCAGGCTCCATCCCACCTCGAGGTTGTGCGGCCAACAGGCGTGCTATGGATCTAGTGGATGCAGGTACAGCTGGGACGCGGGCCGGCCCTAGCTTCTTTTTGTTGCCCATCAAAGCTCGGCAAGCCCGGGCAGTTAAGCTTCAGCTGGTGGCTCGGAGGATCAGAGCAGGAGCTCAGCACACAGCTGCCTCACTCCAGCATGGCCAGGCCACACCCCCCTTTGAGTCAGTGCTTTATTGGATTTTTTTGTCGCTGATTTCCTTGAGCTCAGTGATTGCTGTGTTTTGTCAGTCTATTCAATTGTATCCTAAATGACTAGGTTTCAAATTCTATTTTTTAGCAGTTGGATGACCCGTTCAATTGTTAGATTACAGAAATTTAACTTGACATGTTAAAAAAAAAAGTTCTATGTGTGTCCATTAATTAGGGGTTTTCTTTCTTTTCTCATATATTTTAACCCTTTAAGGACATGGCCCATTTTCGTTTTTACGTTTTCGGTTTTTCCTCCTTGTGTTTAAAAGGTCATAGCACTTGCATTTTTCCACCTAGAAACCCACATGACCCCTTATTTTTTGCGTCACTAATTGTACTTTGCAATTACAGGCTGAATTTTTGCATAAAGTACACTGCGAAACCAGAAAAAAATTCGAAGTGTGGTGAAATTGAAAAAAAAAACGCATTTCTTTTATTTGGGGGAAATGTGTTTTTACGCCATTCACCCTGGAGTAAAACTGACTTGTTATGCATGTTCCTCAAGTCATTACGATTAAAACGATATATAACATGTATAACTTATATTGTATCTGATGGCCTGTAAAAAATTCAAACCGTTGTTAACCAATATACGTTCCTTAAAATCGCTCCATTCCCAGGGTTATAGCACTTTTATCCTTTGGTCTATGGGGCTGTGCGAGGTGTCATTTTTTGCGCCATGATGTGGTCTTTCTATCGGTACCTTGATTGCCCATATACGTCTTTTTGATCGCTTTTTATGAAATTTTTTCTGGATTTGATGCGACCAAAAATGCGCAATTTTGCACTTTGGGATTTTTTTGCGCTGACGCCGTTTACCGTACGAGATCAGGAATGTGATTAATTAATAGTTCGGGCGATTACGCACGCGGCGATAGCAAACATGTTTATTTATTTATTTATTTGTTTACTTTTATTTAAAACCTGGGAAAAGGGGGGTGATTCAGACTTTTATTAGGGGAGGGGGCTTTTTAGTATTAACAACACTTTTTTTTTTTTTTTACACATATACTAGAAGCCCCCCTGGGGGACTTCTAGTATATACACTTGGATCTCTCATTGAGATCTCTGCAGCATAGATATGCTGCAGAGATCCATGAGATCGGCACTCGTTTGCTTTCGGCTGCTGCAGCCGAAAACGAACGAGTGCCGAGCCGAGGACGGTGCCATCTTGGACGCGTCCCCGGCCGGCATCAGTAACGGAGATCGCTCCTCCGGGACAAGGTCCCGGAGGAGCGATCTCCCCCACTAGACACCAGGGAAACGTTGCCTCCGGTAATCGGAGGCAGCTGTCAACTTTGACAGCTGCCTCCGATTAGCTAATTAGCGGGCACGGCGATCAGACCGTGCCCGCTAATAGCGGCGGTCCCGGGCAACACGCGGCACCCGGGATCGCGGCACTTCAAAGCGGGGCCGCCGCGCGGCCCCGCTTTGAAGTGCAAGTGAGGACATAGGACGTACCGGTACGTCCTATGTCCTTAAGAGGTTAAAGAAAAAGGAAAGCCGTACTACAGTTAAAGGGGTACTCTGGCTCGGGGATGTTTTTCTGCTCTGGCGGAGGTCACTTACCTCCCCGGTTCCAGCACCGTGACATCTCAAGGCAGCTCAGCCATTCAGCGGCAGAAGTGGGACTTCGCTACTGCAGCTGAATGGCTGAGTTGCTTTGAGACATCAAGTTTAGAGATGAGCGAACTTTTCAAAAGTTCGTTCCGACCGCACTTCCGGATTTTTTCGGAAAGTTCGGTTCGACCGAATTTTTGATTTCTTTGGATTTCATAGTTTAACCTCTTAAGGACCCATGACGTACCGGTACGTCATGGATCACTGTCACTTAAGGACCCATGACGTACCGGTACGCGGGTCCTTTAAGAGGGCGCCGCGGACCGGCCGCATGCGATCGGTAGAGATGGCCTGCAGAAATACACGGCAGGCCATCTCTCCCTGTCGGCATGGGGGGTTGTTAATCCCCCCCATGCCGACGATCGCTGCTATTGGCTTATCAGTTCAGATCAGCCAATAGCGACGATCGGAACCTTTCCGGGTCATCGGGTCACCGAGGACGGCACCGACCGCCATTACTGTAAAAAGTAATGGTGGTCACGGTGCCACCGGCCCGATCGCCGTTCACGGCGATCAAAGTCCCCAAAAGTTATAAATACCTGCTCCGGACCCCTCAGCTAGGTAGCTGAGGGGTCCAGAGCAGGTATTTGTACATTACTCACGTGTCCCAGGGTCCTGATCGGCGTCTTCCGGGTTCGCGGCTCCTTCCGTGACGTCCCGTTCGGCTTTTTTCGGCTATTTTCGGCTCCAGCGTCGTCTTTTTTCGGATCTTGCGCTCTGCTGCCTCCTAGCGGCTGATAAGTGTAATACACGTATCAGCCACTATAGGGATGTTCAGTATGTAATAAAGGTTTGTTTGTTTTTTTTCTATTTTCCGCACCCTATCGCCGCTGAGTGTTGATCAGCATCGCACAAAAGTGCGCTGCTAATCAGCAACTCCTCCTTTTTGGCATAGGGTGTTTTTTTTTCTATATCCTACTGCCACGGTCTGCTGATAAGTGCGGCACTTATCAGCAACACCATTTTTGGTGTAGGTTTTTTATACTTACTGTAAAAAACACGTAAAAAATACTACATTACACCACACTACACTACATTGAATTAAGTTTGACACTACACCACTACATACCCCATATACCAATCCCTATATAAAAGTGGCCCCCGGCGTGTTTTCGGTATCGGACGCATACGCTATTATTGCCTCCGACACCGAAACAGCCAGTGAGGATAAATGGGGGGGGATCCTTCGTTCCTCCATTCATCCTCATCCTCATCCTCATCCTCCAATGACGTATCTGGGGGTAGCGTAGCATACGCTGCCTCCCAGATTCGTCTTTTCCGCCAGTACCATCCCAATAAGAGATGACGGTATGGCGTGAAATTCTACTAACTCTGTGAGAGTACCCCAGGGTACACTTACAGATTTAGGGTACGTGCACAATGCGGAATGGCGAAGGATAACCCTTTGTGCATTCCGCAGCAGGCACCCGCCGGCGGACTGATGCAGGCGCGTGTCTCCACCCGTGTCATAGACTCCATGTTATGCACGAGCGGATCCCATCGTCCGTCCAAAGAATGACTACGTTGGACGGAGAGCGGAATCCGCCCGTGCATAGAATGGAGTCTATGACACGGACGGAGACGCGCGCCCGCATCAGTCCGCCGGTGGGTGCCAGCTGCGGAATGCACAAAGGGTTATCCTTCACCATTCCGCAGTGTGCACGTACCCTTAGAGTGTATGAAGGAAGGGACACCCGAATCCAGCCCCCAGATGCCCCCACAATGCCCCCCCCCATCCTCGGAGTTAGTGGGGAGATCATTCGGGAACTGATCTTCCCACTGCTGGATAAAGGTTACCACCTGTACGGGGATAACTTTTATACCGGCACCCCCTCTTTCGGTCCCTCGCTGCCTGAGCTACTGTAGCTTGCGGCACAATCCGAAAATATCAGAAGCAGTAATAGACTAATGGGGTCAGTTGTGGGGGGTTTCTACTGTTCTGGCAGCACAGGAGCTTTGTAATTGCGACATGGCCTCCATCCTCCATTCCAGCCTCTAAATGGCGCTCTGTCCCTTTGGTAGCTTGCCCTGTGCCCATATGGCACATTATGTCCACATGTGGGGTATTTTCGTACTCAGGGGAAATTACCCTACACGTTTTGAGTTTATTTTCTTTTTTAACCCCTTGTGGAAATGGAAAAAAATCAAGGCTAGACCAACATTTAGTGTAATTTTTTTAAAATTTTTACTCTAAATCATTGATCTTGTCATTATTTTTTCATTTTCACAAGGGGCTAAAAGATAAAAAAAAAAAAACACAATGTGTAGAGCAATTTCCCCTGAGTACGGAAATACCACACATGTGGACATAAAGCACCATGCGGGTGCAGGGTAAGCCTCCAAAGAGAAAGAGCGCCATTTGGTTTTTTGAGGCTGGATTTGGCTGGAATGGATTTCGAGGGGCCATGTTGCCAAGACAGTTGAAACCCCCCACAAGTGACCCCATTGTGGAAACTACACCCCTCAAGGAATGTAACAAGGGGTGTAGTGAGCATATGGACCCCACTGGTGATGGGCACAAATGTGGAACAATGTGGCGTGAAAATGAAATATTAAATTTTTTACACTATAATGTTGGTTTAGCCTTGAATTTATCATTTTTACAAGGGGTTAAAAGAGAAAAAAACACAAAATGTGTAGAGCAATTTCCCCCGAGTCCGTTAATACCCCACATGTGGACATAAAGCGCCATGTGGGCGCAGGGCAAGCCTCCAAATGGAAGGAGAGCCATTTGGATTTTGGAGGTTGGATTTGGCTAGAATGGATGATGAACGCCATGTCGCATTTACAGAGCCCTCGTGCTGCCAAAACACTGGAAACCCCCCACAAGTGACCCCATTCTGGAAACTACACCCAACAAGGAACCTAACAAGGGGTGCAATGAGGATATGGACCCCTTGATTACGGGCACATTTGTGCCGTGAAAGTGAAAAAATGAAATTTTTCACTTTCACGTCACATTTTTCCACATTTGTGCCCGTCAACAGTGGGGTCCATATCCTCATTGCACCCCTTGTTAGATTCCTTGAGGGGTGTAGTTTCCAGAATGGGGTCCATTGTGGGGGGGTTCCAGTGTTTTGGCAGCACGAGGGCTCTGTAAATGCGACGTGGCCCTTGAAATCCATTCCAGTGAAATCCAGCTTCCAAAAGCCAATTGGCGCTCCTTCCCTTTGGAGGCTCGTCCTGCGCCCGCTTGGCACTTAATGTCCACATGTGGGGTATTTCCGTACTCGGGAGAAACTGCGCTACATGTTTTTTGTTTTTTTTTTTCCTTTTATCCCTTTGTGAAAATGAAAAATTGAAGGCTAGAACAACGTTTTAGTGTAAAAAATACTTTTGTCTTTTTTCACGCCACATTGTTCGGAAAATCTGTGAAGCACCTGTGGGGTCCAAATGCTCACCGTACCCCTTGTTACATTCCTTGAGGGGTGTAGTTTTCTAAATGGTGTCCCTTTAGGTATGTTTTTTAGGTTTTGGCACCCCAGAGCCTCTGCCAACCTGAAGTGGTACAGTCAGAAATGACCAAATATAACGGAGCCATTGAAATTCACTAGGCGCTCCCTTATATCTGAGGCTTGTGGTTGCGTCAAATAGCGCAATAGGGCCACATATGGGGTATTTCTATAAACTGCAGAAACGGGGCAATAAATATTGGGGTGCATTTCTCTGGTAATAGGTTCATAATTATGAAAAATATTGGATTACAATAAAATCTCTGCACAGAAAATTTAAATTTTCAAATTTCTTACACACTTAGCTTTTATTTCTGTGACTCCCCTAAAGGGTAAAAAAACTTTCTGGATGTGCTTTTGCAGAGTTTTGGGGGTGCAGTTTCTGAAATGGGGTGCTTTGTGGGGCTTTCTAACACACAGTCCCCTCAAATACACTTTAAGGCTGGGTTCACACTACGTAAGTTTCCGGCCGTAGCGCGTTCCGTGAATAAGCGGCCGGAAACTTACGTAGTTTGCGTACAATGTAAAGTATACGATCTACGGCCGCACAGTTCACACTACGTACGAACTTACGCCCGGATCGTATGCGGCGCGGTAAAAAATTAACCAGTTCATTATTTCGGGACGGAAATGCCGTAACTTACGCCCGTAGCGTAACATGCGGTCCCGTACGTAGTGGTGATTTCTTAATTTTTCAAGCTTTTTGTGCCGATCCAAAAGGTTCTGTGGGGTGTCCGGGGCTAGGCGAAGATTTCCAAGTAAAACACCGCTGTCAGATCGCTACGAAGAGCGCTCAGGAAGCGCAAGTTTGCGTAACACGTAACACTGCGGGCGTAAGTTTGCATTCCGTACGTATCCGGCCGCAACTTGCGTAAAGTCCCGGCCAGAGTTTCATACGTATATGTCCGGCCGCGGAAAATATGCGGCCGGACATATACGTAGTGTGAACATAGCCTAAACCTGAACAGGTCCCTAAAAATATCTGATTTTGAAATTTTACTGAAAATTTGGAAATTTGCTGCTAATGTTTTACGCTTTCTATTGTCTAAAAAGAATGAAATATAGTTTAATAAATGCCGCCAACATAAAGTAGACATGTTGCTAATGCTATTTAATATATAATTTATGTGGTATAACCATTTTCTGTATAAGCAGAAAAGTTTTAAAGTTGGAAAAATGCATTTTTTCACAATTTTTCACGCTATTTTGTTTTTTTTTCATAAAGATTCGTTATTAGTATCGACTCCAATTTACTAGAAATGTGAAGTACAAGATGTCACGAGAAAACAATCTCAGAATCGTCCGGATAGGTAAACGCATCCCGAAGTTATTAATGAATAAAGTGACACAGGTCATATTCATAAAATTTGCTGCGGTCCTTAAGGCCATTTCAGGCCCGGTCCTTAAGGGGTTAAAGCATCTATATGATACGGGGGTAGTGTATTTGGTTGAATTTAGGGCTCTACATGTCAGTAACATCAATATCTTTTCAATATCTCAAAGTAATTTTTTTTTTTTAGACTTCAATATAAACCATTACAGGGTCTATGCAGCAAATTCACCATTACAGGGTCTACGCAGGAAAAAGGTCACAAATGCAGTGAAGGTCCAGAAACAGTCATTTGAGGCAAGTCTGATCAGCAGTAGCCAACATGGAGGCCAGGCAGGAGCAACAGTAGTCAACATGGAGGGCAGGCCTGATCAGCAGTAGCCAACATGGAGGCCAGGCAGGAGAAGCAGGAGCCAACATGGAGGCCAGGCAGGAGCAGCAGTAGCCAACATGGAGGCCAGGCAGGAGCAGCAGTAGCCAACATGGAGGCCAGACAGGATCAGAAGTAGCCAACATGGAGGCCAGGCAAGAGCAACAGTAGTCAACATGGTGGGCAGGCAAGATAAGGAGTAGCCAACATGGAGGCCTGGCAGGATCAGCAATAGCCAACATGGAGGTCAGGCAGGAGCAACAGTAGTCAACATGGAGGGCAGGCCATATAAGCAGTAGCCAACATGGAGGCCAGGCAGGAGCAGCAGTAGCCAACATGAAGAACAGGCAGGAGCAGCAGTAGCCAACATGGAGGACAGGCAGGAGCAACAATAGCCAACATGGAGGCCAAGCAGGAGCGGCAGGAGCCAACATGGAGGCCAGGCAGGAGCAGCAGTAGTCAACATGGATCCCAGGTAGGAGCAGCAGTAGCCAACATGGAAGCCAGGCAGGAGCATCAGTAGTCAACATGGATGCCAGTTAAGGCCCAGCTGTAGCCATCATGGAGGCAAGGGCAGGCACAGCAGTAGTCAACATGGATGCCAGTAAAGGCCCAGCAGTAGTCAACATGGATGCCAGTTAAGGCCCAGCAGTAGCCAACATGGAGGCAAGGGCAGGCCCAGCAGTAGTCAACATGGAGGCCAGGCAGGAGCAGCAGGAGCCAACATGCAGGCCAGGCAGGAGCAGCAGTAGCCAACATGGAGGCCAGGCAGGAGCAGCAGTAGCCAACATGAAGGCCAGGCAGGAGCAGCAGTAGCCAACATGGAGGCAAGGCAGGAGCAGCAGTAGCCAACATGGAGGCCAGACAGGATCAGAAGTAGCCAACATGGAGGCCAGGCAAGAGCAACAGTAGTCAACATGGAGGGCAGGCAAGATAAGCAGTAGCCAACATGGAGGCCTGGCAGGATCAGCAATAGCCAACATGGAGGTCAGGCAGGAGCAACAGTAGTCAACATGGAGGGCAGGCCATATAAGCAGTAGCCAACATGGAGGCCAGGCAGCAGCAGCAGTAGCCAACATGAAGAACAGGCAGGAGCAGCAGTAGCCAACATGGAGGACAGGCAGGAGCAACAATAGCCAACATGGAGGCCAAGCAGGAGCGGCAGGAGCCAACATGGAGGCCAGGCAGGAGCAGCAGTAGTCAACATGGATCCCAGGTAGGAGAAGCAGTAGCCAACATGGAGGCCAGGCAGGAGCATCAGTAGTCAACATGGATGCCAGTTAAGGCCCAGCTGTAGCCAACATGGAGGCAAGGGCAGGCCCAGCAGTAGTCGTCATGGATGCCAGTAAAGGCCCAGCAGTAGTCAACATGGATGCCAGTTAAGGCCCAGCAGTAGCCAACATGGAGGCAAGGGCAGGCCCAGCAGTAGTCAACATGGATGCCAGTTAAGGCCCAGCAGTAGTCAACATGGAGGCCAGTTAAGGCCCAGCAGTAGTCAACAAGGATTCCAGTTAAGGCCCAGCAGTATTCAACAAGGATGCCAGTTATGGCCCAGCAGTAGCCAACATGGAGGCAAGGGCAGGCACACCAGTAGTCAACATGGATGTCAGTTAAGGCCCAGCAGTAGTCTACATGGAGGAAAGGGAAGGCACAGCAGTAGTCAACATGGATGCCAGTTAAGGCCCAGCAGTAGTCAACATGGATGCCAGTTAAGGCCCAGCAGTAGCCAACATGGAGGCAAGGGCAGGCACGGCAGTAGTCAAAATGGATGCCAGTTAAGGCCCAGCAGTAGTCAACATGGATGCCAGTGAAGGCCCAGCAGTAGCCAACATGAAGGCAAGGGCAGGCACACCAGTAGTCACTGCAACATAGTTATATCAGCTCTCCATACCTCAGTGATATTTGTGTTGAAAGGCTCTCCAGGAACAGAAGCACGAGAGACCTGTATTGCGGGCCGTATCCCGTGTAAATATGCAAGAGAAAAGGATTTCGGTCTCCAGCTTCTTAAAAAATCTAAATTTTATTGAAACGTCATCATCTAAAATATTCTCAGGTTAAAAACACGCCGACGCGTTGCGAGGTAGACACCTTAATCATGGCAAAAAAGACTTAGTTACATTCAAGTAGAAATACCTCTGTGGGTAACACCTGTGAAGAGAAGACCACATGACCTGCTTACAACAGAAGGGAAAACGTGGGCTGGATCAATATATATACATTAAATCATTTCTATAGTTTAAACCATTTGGAAATCTAGTGTTGAATTTTAAGATCCAAAAAGCCTCACGTTTTCTAAGCAGACTTACCCAATCACCACCCCTTTTAGGTTTATTTACTCGTTCCAGAGCGCTCACCCGTAGGGTGGCTATGCTACTATTATGACATTCTATAAAATGTTTTGAAAAACCTGAAACGGAACTCCGTGGATTATCGGAGCCACCTCTCTTAATGTCGCCCAGGTGTTCACTTATGCGGGTTTTTAGTTTTCTTACACTTGACCCTATATACTGTAATTTACATTCTATGCATTGGGCAATGTAGACAGTATGAGTGGTTGAGCAATTCAAAAAAAGATTTTATGGGGTGACTCACCCCCGTGCTGTATGACCTGTTAACATATTGTTTAGTGACTAACGCACACATACCGCATCGTGGTTGTGCGCATCTAAAAAAAACGATAGTTGAGAGCCAATTGTGCTCTCCGTTGTGTTTGTCTTCAATGTCCAAAACACTTGGAGATAATAGATTCCCGATCGTCTTACCCCTACGTGCTACACATCTAACCCCCGAGGTAAGTATTTGTTCACACTTGTGATCTTGGTAGAGCATAGGTAAGTATTTGCGTATGATATTACAGACATCCTTGTATTGGGGGCTGTATACAGTTGAAAACGTCAAAGGAAGATTTTTGTTATTTTTGTTGTTATTCTTATTGTGCTTCTTATTTTATTCCATGTTAGTTTTAACTTTAACCCCTACATTACCTTTAGCGCTATCTGTCAGATGATATGATCTATTTTCTTTTTCTGCTATCATTTTGGCCCGATCAATTACTTCTCTTCTGTATCCTTTAACTTGCAACCTCGTTGTCAAGTCCTGTACACTTTTGTCATAACTATAAGTGTCTGAACAATTACGACGTATCCTGATAAATTCACCTATTGGAAGGTTACGGGTCACGTGTGAGGGGTGACTGCTTTTTGCGTGTAGTAGACCATTGCCTGAGCTGGGTTTACGGTATAAACTAGTATGAATGGTGCCATCCACCCAACTCAAAGCAAGATCTAAAAAAGAAATTGACTCCAATTTAAATTCAAAAGTAAATTTTAAATTGAGTGTATTAACATTAATATATTGCAAAAAATCCTGTGCCTGAGTTTCCGTACCAAGCCACACCAGGAGGAGGTCGTCGATATACCTCCCGTACCACCCAATCACCCCCAAATATGGGTTGTGGGTGCTGTACAGGACGACCTCCTCCCAGTACGCCATATAGATGTTCGCCAAAGATGGAGAGAAACTAGCTCCCATCGGACAGCTTACCAACTGTAAATAAAAAGTGTCAAAAAATTGAAAAAAATTGTTGGATAGCAAAAACTTGGTGACCTCCAAAATGAAATCCTGTAAAATCTAATTATAATTACTATACTTTCGAAGGTGAAATTTCAGGGCTTGTAGGACCTTATCATGAGGTATACTAGGATACAGGGCCACCACATCACATGACAGCCATTTACCCCCTGGGAAGCGTGGCAGGGACTCAATGTTGGCAACTAGACTTTTACTGTCCCTAATATATCCTATTGTTCTTTTAGCAAGTGGTTGCAGAAGGTTGTCTAGCCACATACATAAACGTTCCTGTAGAGACCCTATCCCCGAAACAATCGGGCGGAGGGGTGGGGGAAAAGCATTTTTGTGTACCTTTGGTAAGGCGTGAAACACCGGGACCACGCCTTACCAAAGGTACACAAAAATGCTTTTCCCCCACCCCTCCGCCCGATTGTTTCGGGGATAGGGTCTCTACAGGAACGTTTATGTATGTGGCTAGACAACCTTCTGCAACCACTTGCTAAAAGAACAATAGGATATATTAGGGACAGTAAAAGTCTAGTTGCCAACATTGAGTCCTTGCCACGCTTCCCAGGGGGTAAATGGCTGTCATGTGATGTGGTGGCCCTGTATCCTAGTATACCTCATGATAAGGTCCTACAAGCCCTGAAATTTCACCTTCGAAAGTATAGTAATTATAATTTGATTTTACAGGATTTCATTTTGGAGGTCACCAAGTTTTTGCTATCCAACAATTTTTTTCAATTTTTGGACACTTTTTATTTACAGTTGGTAGGCTGTCCGATGGGAGCTAGTTTCTCTCCATCTTTGGCGAACATCTATATGGCGTACTGGGAGGAGGTCGTCCTGTACAGCACCCACAACCCATATTTGGGGGTGATTGGGTGGTACGGGAGGTATATCGACGACCTCCTCCTTGTGTGGCTTGGTACGGAAACTCAGGCACAGGATTTTTTGCAATATATTAATGTTAATACACTCAATTTAAAATTTACTTTTGAATTTAAATTGGAGTCAATTTCTTTTTTAGATCTTGCTTTGAGTTGGGTGGATGGCACCATTCATACTAGTTTATACCGTAAACCCAGCTCAGGCAATGGTCTACTACACGCAAAAAGCAGTCACCCCTCACACGTGACCCGTAACCTTCCAATAGGTGAATTTATCAGGATACGTCGTAATTGTTCAGACACTTATAGTTATGACAAAAGTGTACAGGACTTGACAACGAGGTTGCAAGTTAAAGGATACAGAAGAGAAGTAATTGATCGGGCCAAAATGATAGCAGAAAAAGAAAATAGATCATATCATCTGACAGATAGCGCTAAAGGTAATGTAGGGGTTAAAGTTAAAACTAACATGGAATAAAATAAGAAGCACAATAAGAATAACAACAAAAATAACAAAAATCTTCCTTTGACGTTTTCAACTGTATACAGCCCCCAATACAAGGATGTCTGTAATATCATACGCAAATACTTACCTATGCTCTACCAAGATCACAAGTGTGAACAAATACTTACCTCGGGGGTTAGATGTGTAGCACGTAGGGGTAAGACGATCGGGAATCTATTATCTCCAAGTGTTTTGGACATTGAAGACAAACACAACGGAGAGCACAATTGGCTCTCAACTATCGTTTTTTTTAGATGCGCACAACCACGATGCGGTATGTGTGCGTTAGTCACTAAACAATATGTTAACAGGTCATACAGCACGGGGGTGAGTCACCCCATAAAATCTTTTTTGAATTGCTCAACCACTCATACTGTCTACATTGCCCAATGCATAGAATGTAAATTACAGTATATAGGGTCAAGTGTAAGAAAACTAAAAACCCGCATAAGTGAACACCTGGGCGACATTAAGAGAGGTGGCTCCGATAATCCACGGAGTTCCGTTTCAGGTTTTTCAAAACATTTTATAGAATGTCATAATAGTAGCATAGCCACCCTACGGGTGAGCGCTCTGGAACGAGTAAATAAACCTAAAAGGGGTGGTGATTGGGTAAGTCTGCTTAGAAAACGTGAGGCTTTTTGGATCTTAAAATTCAACACTAGATTTCCAAATGGTTTAAACTATAGAAATGATTTAATGTATATATATTGATCCAGCCCACGTTTTCCCTTCTGTTGTAAGCAGGTCATGTGGTCTTCTCTTCACAGGTGTTACCCACGGAAGTGGGGTTTTATCCCCCAGAGGGCGTCACATCATGCACAAGGTATTTCTACTTGAATGTAACTAAGTCTTTTTTGCCATGATTAAGAGGTGTCTACCTCGCAACGCGTCGGCGTGTTTTTAACCTGAGAATATTTTAGATGATGACGTTTCAATAAAATTTAGATTTTTTTAAGAAGCTGGAGACCGAAATCCTTTTCTCTTGCACACCAGTAGTCAACCTAGATGTCAGTTAAGGCCCAGCAATAGCCAACATGGAGGCAATGGCAGGTCCAGCAGTAGTCAACATGGATGCCAGTTAAGGCCCAGCAGAAGTCAACAGGGATGCCAATGAAGGCCCAGCAGTAGCCAACAAGGAGGCAAGGGCAGGCACACCAGTAGTCAACCTAGATGCCAGTTAAGGCCCAGTAGTAGCCAACAAGGAGGCAAGGGCAGGCACACCAGAAGTCAACATGGATGCCAGTTAAGGCCCAGCAGTAGCCAACATAGAGCCAAGGGCAGGAGCAACAGTAGTCAACATGGAGGCCAGGCAGGAGCAGCAGTAGCCAACATGGAGGCCAGTACAGGAGCAGCAGTAGTCAACATGGAGGCAAGGGCAGGCACAGCAGTAGTCAACATGGATGCCAGTTAAGGCCCAGCAGTAGCCAACATGGAGCCAAGGGCAGGAGCAACAGTAGTCAACATGAAGGTCCGGCAGAAGCAGCAGTAGCCAACATGCAGGCCAGTACAGGAGCAGCACTAATCAACATGGAGGCAAGGGCAGGCACAGCAGTAGTCAACATGGATGCCAGTTAAGGCCCAGCAGTAGCCAACATAGAGCAAAGGGCAGGAGCAACAATAGTCAACATGGAGGCCAGGCAGGAGCAGCAGTAGTCAACATGGAGGCAAGGGAAGGCACAGCAGTAGTCAACATGGAAGCCAGTTAAGGCCCAGCAGTAGCCAATATGGATGCCAGTTAAGGCGCAGCAGTAGTCAACATGGAGGCCAGCACAGGAGCAGCAGTAGTCAACATGGAGGCAAGAGCAGTAGTCGACATGGATGCCAGTTAAGGCCCAGCAGTAGCCAATATGGAGGCAAGGGCAGGCACAGCAGTAGTCAACATGGATGCCAGTTAAGGCCCAGCAGTAGCCAATATGGAGGCCAGTGAAGGCACAGCAGTAGTCAACATGGATGCCAGTCAAGGCACAGCAGTAGCCAACATGGAGGCCAGTCAAGGCCCAGCAGTAACCAATATGGAGGCCAGTAAAGGCCCAGCAGTAGCCAATATGGGGGCCAATGAAGGCTAAGCAGTAGCCAATATGGAGGCCAGTGAAGGCCCAGAAGTAGCCAAGATAGAGGCCAGGGCAGGAGTAGCAGTTGTAATGGGGTGACATGAGCAGCAGAAGTAGAATAATGAGGTCCATGGACAGGCGAGAGGTAGCAGGGCAGCAGGAATGGTGGAATGAACAGTAAGGTCTAGTTCACATATAGGCCATAATAGATGCAGAAAAGGTCCTACATCTTGGTGACAACAGGACCAAATCCTACTCTGTGGTATCAGGAGCAGGTGTCACAAAGCCCTTATCTATCCATGTGGCATTCATTTTCATGAAACTCAGACGTTCCACACTATCACAGGAAAATCTAGTTCTCCTGGGACTGACAATATGACCTGCTGCGCTAAAAACTCGCTCGGATGACACACTGCTGGCTGGACAGGAGATTATGTCCTAAGCAAATTCAGCGAGTTGTGGCTAGACATCTAATTTTCCCACCCAGTAGTCCAGGGGTTCTGGCACGTTAGGTGGCAACGCAGAGTCCAAAAACACCTGGACTTGCTGTTTGAGGTGTGCCATCATGTCCTGCTGCTTAGCGGGTGCTCCTGTTACCCCGGCCTGTGGCTGCATAAAAGCGTGCATCATGGACATCAGGCTCAGTCTGGTGCCGCTGCTCCTGCCACCCAAGCTGCTAGAGGAGGATGCGGAGCAGACAGCGCTGCTGGTGTGGCCCTGGTGGGAATGGCGTGAAAGAGAGCACCGTGTTCCAAAGGCTGCCAATAACTGCGCACCCAGCTCCTCTCTATAATAATTCATTTTTTCCTCCCATTGGGAAGGGTAAATAAATTCACACAGCTTGTTGCGATACCGTGGGTCCAGTAGTGTGTCCAGCCAGAACTCGTCCCGTTGACAAATCCTTTGCAAGCGTGGGTCAGCCCGAAAGCATATCAACATGCGCTTAGCCATTTCCACCAGGGAATGGGAAGGAGTCCCCGCCTCTGTCTCCACAGCATTCTGCCAATGGGTACTGCCTCCATCCTCCTCATCCTCCTCATAGCCCTGCATATCCTCCTCTGGCCCCCCTCTGGTCTGGCAGGAAGGCTCATCGCCTTCTCCTCCACCCGTCTCCCCTAAGAGTTCCTGTGCGTTCAGGTTCTCCTCCTCCTCAACTTCCTCTCCCTCCTCTTCCAAGCCTTCCTCCAGCGACCCAGGCAGCGACAGTGGCAAGACCTCTTCCCCCTCGCCACTGAGGCGCATCAGCATCAGCTCCAGTACATGAAGCATGAGTATGATGGCGCTCAGTCCTGTGTCTTGCCCACTGACCAGAAAAGAGTCGCCGTGTCCGCCTGCATCAAGAGGAAATCAGTCAAGGCCTTCCTCTGCTCATAGAGCTGGTCCAGCATGTGGAGGGTGGAGTTTCACCGCGTGGCTACATCGCAAATGAGATGAAGGTTGGGAAGACCATTCCTCCGCTGCAGGTCAAGGAGGATGTGGTGAGAGAGACTTTAATGGCTGAAATGGTTACACAGCTTTCGAGCCATTGACAGCACAGTCTGTAAATGGGATGAATACTTTAGAAAGTGTGTAACTATTAGGTTTAAAACATGTGCCATATACCTCGACGCAGAGTGACGGTGTCACTCACCACCGTCGCAACTTTAAGATGGCGTGGAGTCAGCCACGAAAGGATTTTTGTCTCGAGCAGGCGGTGCAGCTATTCCCCTGTGTGTCTCCTTTCAAACAGGCAGGCTATATGCAGCACAGCGTGACACCTCCGTGCTACACCCAAGTGGTACAAGGGAGGAACACTGGCGGTTGAGGAGGTTTTGGACCTACTGGAGAAAAGGTGGGGGAGGACGCAGGAACCCTGCTGTGACAACGGGGTGGTGTCATCGCCCTTCCCTGGCCAAGTTGCTGGGGGTCCGCCGGCCATATTACATTTACCCACTGAGCAGTAATGGACATATACTGCCCTTGCCCGTAATTACAGCTCCAGATGTCTGTGGTTAAATGTACATGTCTGCTCACTGAATGGCTCAGCGAGTCAGCAACCTTTTCGCGAACATAGTTATACATGGCCGAGATAGCTGTGTTGGAAAAGTAGTGTCGAGTCGACAACTTTAAACGGCAGAGCCTGGAGCACCAGCAACTTGGCCAGGTGGGCATTCAGCTTGACTGCTGTGGGATTGCTGGGTGCATATGTCTGCCTTCGGTATAGGGACTCCATGATGCCAGGCTGCCTACTGCTAGCAACACAGGGGCCACCAGCCGAAGAAGGGAGTGAAGTCACACTTCCTTCCACAGAGGACTCTGTGAAAGGCCCCCCTGACTACTGCTGCTTCCTGCTGCTGTTGACCGCGGGTCTGCCTGGGCCTGCTGTGACCCACTATCACCCCGTTTCTCCCAGACGGAAAGGTGGTGGCGCTTCATAAGGGCAGCCATGGCGCTGGTGCCAGGATGGTAATTCTTGCCTCTTTTAATGCGCCTGTCGCACAGGCAACAGATGACCACATAGGTATCTTCCGGGCACTTTTTAAAAAACTGCCACACAGGCGAGGTGTAGAGTCTAGTACCGACAGACTGCGAGGATGGGGGGTGCTGCCAATATTAGAAACTGCAGTGGAGGAGGTTTCCCCAGTGGTCCTCTGCTTGTCCCGGCTACGCTTCCGACTTGTTAGTTAACTACTGCTGCCTGTCTGCTTTTTAATTGTGGCGGGCCTGCTGGCGGACGGATTCCCGGTTGACGAATCCGTCGAATAAGCCAAATTCTGCCGTGGATCCCATGTAACATCCGATGTAGCATCATCCTGTTCCAGAATGATGCTATCATCCTCATCAGCTGGGCTACTGCCCAGCCCTCTCTCATCTACTGCCTACTGCTCTCCTGCCAGGCCTAACATGGGCCTGCTCTGATATCGCCTCCGACACAGCTATGCCCTGCACTTGATTGTCCCCTGTCTCTTCCCCCACGTTCTCATCATCATCAAAGAGCAGTTCGCTGCTCATAGACGCCAACAGTTCCCTTGCAGGCGGCGGGTCAAAAGTTAGCGGCATGTTGCTGAGGATGTCAGATGTAGGACATGGGGGAATTGCTGCGTGCCCGTGCCAAGTCAGGGTCGTGTCCGAGGTACCCACAGATACCTGGCTGGCTGGCTCACTACTCATCCTTGGACGTCTAAGTTTAAGCCAGCCACTCCAGGACTGTGGAATTAGACATGTGGACACGACCCTGGTGTGACAAAGGAAGCTCAGGCCTGCCACTGGACCCTCTTCCTGCGCTAATTCCTCTTCTGCCCCTTGAGCCAGACCTCTGCCCTGCCCTCTGCCTGAAACGCTTTGTGAGGTTCTCTGCTGCCGCTGTGCCATGACTTGATATTCAAATTCTGATTTCTACACTTGGTAGATGATAACAGTATTTTCTGTAATATATAGGACTTGTGTACATATATATATATATATATATATAGGACTTGTAATATATAGGAAAAGTGTAGAAATTGTCTATATATAGCACTCTTTTTAAGATATTATGCTATACACCTGCAGCAGGTATTTTTGTCTCTCAGGATAAGACGGATATGATATACAC